>NC_089745.1:61326533-61389033 GCF_040412425.1 Macrobrachium rosenbergii | reverse complement strand
GGGAAGCCGAGATCCCATCTGTTGGACCAGCGCCTTCGCTTTTCTCCCATTGAAGAGGAGAAGTCTTGTGAGTCGGAGCTCGCAGTCCTTGAGATAGCCTCCCCTTCTCGCCTACGGACTACCAGGTGCGTTAGCCGCCTTTCTTAAGGACTTGTTTGGCGACAAGTTTCAAACTCGCTCACTTCTCCTTCGCAGTTTGCTTGCCCCAGACGAGAGCGCCGGTTTGTCAAGATGACTTCTGCCTTCTGGCGACGTAAGAAGGCCTTCAAGAAGGTTAACACCTGATGGAGGAAGGGAAGACTCAAGGCAAGACTTTTTGCCCTGCCTCCGCTCCAAGCCGAGCGCAAGGCAGGTATGTGGTAAGAGACCGGGAGACGCTGCCTGGTGAGTTCCTTTCTGTCCCAGGAGACTTCGCTTAGCTTTCTGGGTCACGCCTAGAAGGTCCTCTCCTGTCGCTGCCAAGTGTCCTGACTATGTCGGAGACGGATCACCATTTGAAAGGACTGTTTCTGGAACCATGGAGGTCTTCAATTTCTGGACTGGTGTTTGGGGCCTAGACGCCAGATTAGAGTCCCGACTGACCTGCCTGGGAGCTGTCCAGCGTGTTGAACTGCATGGACAAGGCAGCTGGGGATGGCTCGGAGGAATTGGCTTCCTCTTTGTACGGGCCTTCTGAAGAAGAGGGCCTTGTACTTGTAATCCTTACAG
This sequence comes from Macrobrachium rosenbergii, assembly GCF_040412425.1. Taxonomy (NCBI): domain Eukaryota; kingdom Metazoa; phylum Arthropoda; class Malacostraca; order Decapoda; family Palaemonidae; genus Macrobrachium; species Macrobrachium rosenbergii. The sequence goes on along the minus strand of NC_089745.1, from coordinate 61,388,325 downwards.
CCTAAGGGTCTCTACAGCCAACAGCCATACCATCGTTGAGCTAACGCCGTGGCGATCAGCTTAAGTTAAGCAACGCTGGGTCTGGTCATACTTGATGGGTGACCGCCTGGGAACACCAGATGCCTTTTACGTCATACTTTGCAAAGTCGCCTCCGTCAGAGAGGGCTTTGCTGTTCTCCCCGCTGAGCCATCTTTCCCCCCAGTCCTTGTTCAAGGATCTCTCCCAGCTTGAAGGAGGCCACCAAGACCTCTTGGCCCACTCGCCAAGACGCCCGCAGTCCCTTTGATGTCGCGTGTCGGGTCAGGACCTCCAGGAAGTAGAAGCCCTTTCGTGAGGAGCTTTTCCTCGAGATCTTCCAGGTAGAGTAGTTCAGAGGCGAGCCCACGAACCTGGCAGGAAGTGATTTTGCAGCGCCTCCAGACTTGCAGGAGCCAGGCTTCTTCTGGCTAAGTAGGAGCCTGGAGAGAAGAGGGCAAAGACACTTGTCCTCAGTTATCGAGAGTAGGATACAAGATCCCCTTCGACTCACTCCACTCCTTGCACGTCGCCCAGGATCTGTCTGGCCCTCATTCCATCAAGAGAAGCAACAGATCCTCGAGCTATTACAAAATGCTCGAAAGAGCTGCTGTGGAGCAAGTCCTGGAGCTGACTCTAGATTCTACAACCGACTGTTCCCTAGTTCAAGCAGTCGGGAGGATTGGTACCAGTCCTTTGCTGTCAGTAGACTGAACTCGCTTCATGGTGAAGGAGAAGTTCACGAAGGGAGATCTCCAGTCTGTTTTAGGAGCATTAAGACCAGGAGATTCGATGGTCGCTTCTTGGACTTACAGGACGCATTTTCACTGCTCCTATACATCCTATTCGAGGAAGTATTTGAGGTTTAAAAATTAGGGGACGAGTGTTTCAATGCAGAGCTTGCTTCGGCTAGCAACAGCTCCTGGCGATCTTTCACGACATCATGAGAAATGTGGCGAGATGGCTTCACTTGAAGCGGTATTCAGATTCGCTATTTCCGGCCGATTGGCTCATCCGAGCCTCTTCACAGCCGGGCGTGTCTGGAGGACGAATGCTGACTTAGAGCTGACAAAGTCCCTAGGACTTCTAGTGAACGATAAAGTCCCATCTGATCCCTTTGACTAGTCCATCGTCTATCTGGGGATCTAGGATGGTTTCAGTGGCTTTTCTGCTTTTCCATCCCAGGAACGCTAGTAGCAATGTTTAGAAAGTCTCATCCTTCCTAGGGAAGGAAATATGCTCGTGAGGGAATGGACGAGTTTGCTGGGGACCATTTCCTGGAGAAGTTTGTTTCCTGGGAAGACTTCATCTCAGGCCAGCCCAGTTTTTCCTGGCGGAAAACTGAATAGACAAGGAGAATCCAGAGGAGACCCCGAAGAGATCTCTCCTGCCAAGATTCACCTGAGGTAGTGACTCCGACCGAGGTTGGCAGCAGAAGGGGTTTCTATGCCTCAGAGCCCCACCTGGTGGTTGCTTTTCCCACGCCCCAGGAGGGATGTAGAGTTAACACTAGGAGGGGAGGAAAGTGGCCAGCACGTGGAGGGGAACAGGTGTCCTGGCACATCAACTTCAAGGAATTAGGGGCGATCCTGCTGGCCCTCAACTCGAGAGCACAAGGTCAGGCCGAGTCAAACACAAGTAACGTCCAGACAACTCCACAGCCCTGGCATACCTCAAGAAACAGGAGGAAACCCCTGCTCAGTCCCTGTTCAGCCTGGAGTGAGATCCCGCTTGGGCTCCATGCGCTGGGGATCACGATCCTATGCAGGTTCGTTGCAGGAGTGGGAGAATATCCTGCGCTGACCTTCGGTCGACAGCGAGCTTCTACCGACCGAAAATCTCTTCACGAGGAAGTATGTCAGAGCTGTGAGTGTTATGGGACGTCCCTTGGTAGATCTGCTCAGCAGCCCCATTTAAAGGTACTCCCAAAACTTCCCCGCTCTGAGTCTAACTGCATTCAGACTATCAGCCTAATAACAAGGATCTTCACGATCTCTTGAGATCCCTTGAGACTGTCAAGGTATTTCATTCCAGGACGCCCCCTGGAACCTGGATGTCGCCCTAATTTTTATGTCAAATACCTTCGAGCTCTTTCTTCAAGGCCTCAAGAATGTGACAAGGAAGGTTTTTCCTAACTGCTCTGGCTAATGCTAAGAGAGTTAGTGAACTCTTCAGGCTATCAATAATCATGCAGGTTTTAGAGGCCATAATGCAGCATGTTCTCTAAGCCGTGATAGCCTTGCTAAGTAAAACGAGAACCCGCTTCAAATTTTTGGCCCAGACCTTCTCGTAGATTAAGGGTATGACGGAAATTCTCAGACATGAAATCCAGAAAGAGTCATGTGTCCTGTCAGGGCTCTCACCTTTAGTTTGCAGAAGACTCGAAAGTCAGGTCCCCGACAGTCTGTGGTGCTCTGTCAAGAGGCCGGATTTGCCTCTTTCTAAGAATGCACTGGCGTTTCTTTTTATAGCTGTTTCATTTTAGACGCACTTCCGAATGCTCAGACAGTGAAATTTGAGTCTTTTGAAGTTAAGGCTCACGGTTAGAGCCATTGGTAATCCTCTTCGGTGGCTTTCAGAAGAACATGTCCCTTTGCGATCTTCTGGTATCACCTTCTGCGAAGTACCCGGGTGTCGCCACATTACTGGTGGACGGAAGACGACATACCAAGACTGCCATTCGCTAGACCATACAGCTCGCACCCAGATCGGTTCTTACAACACTTCTAGCCTGGACTCTGTTGACTCCCCAGACCAGGAGAGGGCAAGTCGAAGCCACAGGAGGGTTAATGGGGCTTCCCACCGATCTGAAGGCCCCTTCTCGCAGGACCTGCCGCTTGCAGACACAGTGTTAAGTGGCAGGGAGCGACATACTCATCCTATCCTTGAGGTTAGGGAAGTGCTATTTTAATCTTGATTTTGTTTTACGCCAGATCGTCCCATAACGCTCTAGGCCTGACCTCTGTCGACTCCCAGGACCAGGAGAGGCACATGTCGAAGTCAGCGAAGAGGGTTACGGGCTTCCCGATCTGGCGCTCCTTCCGGCAGGTGACCTGCTGACGCCTAGGTCAGGTGCTGGTCGCGTTCTTTGCCCTCACAGTATGGCCTTATGATCTAGTCCCATTGTGGTCACGCCCAAGGACAGATCATCTAGAACTCACCAGCTATATAGGCTACTACCTTGCTGAGACTCTAGTGTTAAGAAGCAGGCTTGGGTGACAGTAATCACGAAGTCAGCTATGCTAACATAGGCCTGGACCTCTGTCGGACTCCCAGGACCAGGGAGAGGGCATGTCGAAAGCCGTGTTGTTACGGGACTTCCCATCGATTCTGGCTGCCCTTCGCAGGTCCTGCTGATGCTCTCGTCAGGTGGTTGGTCGCTGCTCCTTTTGCTCTTCACAGGCGGTTCATGCATCTAGTCCCATTGCAACATGCCCCCGTGGACAGATCATCTAGAACTCACCAGCTATATAGGCTACCACTTGGGTTGGAGACTGTAGTAAAGCAGAAGCAGGTTTCGTGACTGGCTATCACGGTTGGGCTATGCTAACGTATGAACCAAGGCCAATCGCCATAGATTTGTTTCTCAAACTTATTCTCTGTCTTCCCAATTTCCAATGGATTCAGCTATATATATATCTGACAGGTAAGTTGTATGAATAAATGATATTTTTAATGATAAACAAAGTTTGTTCATACTTCCTTACCGCAGATATAATCATAGTGCCCACCCTCCTCCCCTCAGGAGACAGTGGCACTAGAAAATCTGAATAAAAAATGAATGGTCTTTACTACCGCCCAGCGGGCGGGAATGGTATTAACTACTTCCGCCCACTGGCAGGTGCCGCGAGTTTTTGGAATTCTGTCAGACTGGAGAATACAGCTATATATAAGTATCTGTCAGGTAAGTATGAACAAACTTTATTTTATCATTAAAATATCATGTTTTTTGTCTTCCAAAGAAGTACCTTTATGTTTTTAAAACACTATGTACTATGTATCTATTTGTCTAGCTATCTATTTATTTCTCACATTCTTCCCTTTGGCGAGAGAGAGTGAGAGAGAGAGAGAGAGATTTTTCAGCATACGTTGCCAACCACTCAACCCTTGCTGTCAGGTTACTTGACATATTTGACTTGTTCACCCTCCCCCGTGATCTCCGAAACTTGTGAAAAAAGATTGGGTATGAAATTTGTTTGTTTATATTTTTTCATTTACTTACTATAGAAATGCATAAATGTTGTAATTACAGTATATTATTATTATTATTATTATTATTATTATTATTATTATTATTATCATCATATTAATATTTGAAAATTAGTACTTATTATTAGGTAAATCATTTATTTATCATACAAAACAAATATTCTATCTCAGTAAGAGAGAGAGAGAGAGAGAGAGAGAGAGAGAGAGAGAGAGAAAACTGAAATAGGAGGGGAGAAAGAGAGAGAGAAACATTACTTATTATTTAATCTTATTACTGTACATGTTAATTAATCTTACAGTATTAATATTATTATTGTTATTTAATCTTATTAATCTTAATATTTGAAAATTATTAAATAATTATTTTATCATTAAAAATGTATTTAGTCATGAAAATAACATCAAATACAATAATTAGTGAATATTTCTTGACGAAAAAACCCACGAAAGGGCAAGCTTTCCTGTGAACCATTTTTAGATAGGTTCCAAAGAAAATCCTGGGAATCATGAGCCCCCCGAATCTGGGAAGTCTACTGGATAGCCTTCTATTTGCAGCAAGTCAAGAGCAGTCACTAGAAGTAGAATTCAAATGAAAAGCAATGATACCTCATTTCTCTCAATTGTTAGAGGTGTAAAGGTCAACACCACTGTTTTATTTCAGTTAATGTAACCCATTGCTATTTTTCTTTTTTTTTTTTTCTTAATATCAATCAAATTTAATACGATTTATATCAATATGCATGGAAAGGAAAATATTTTGAAATCAGTTTGAATGACGAACATATTGTTACAATTATTGTTTTAATAAATATTTGAACTTGCAAACGGACTAACAGTGTATTAGTAATACAGCCATATACTGTTGTCAATGCTAACCTAAATCTTGGAGGGTTTAAGTTAACATAGATATTTAATAAAATATATTACATCTACACATTTGTAAGCAAATTAGTCAGTGGTATTGCATATACAGTACTACTGTATGTACTTTTATCCATATAAGGACTACTGTACAGACAATTAATACTAATTAGTTTTCTAATATCAACTTATTTTATATCACTACAGGGCTGCCATTATGCAGGGCCCTCAGCTTAAGTGTTCCACAGCAAACTGCTCGGCTCGCTTTTTGCCAGTGGGTATGACCCATACCACCTGCCATGAGCATAGTCCTTGTAAAAAAACAAGGAAAATTTGGTGAGTCACCAGATATGTGTGAAATTTGTTGTATGCTCCTGGCAGCAAGTTTTAAGGATGAAACAGCTTGCTTTAAACTGTCTCGATGGGTCCTAGGGTTCAGTAGGGGTGAGGAAAGGGGAGATTATATCTTTCTGGCAGAACTTGGGCAGCATATATTTAACCCTTTCTCAGAACAAGATCTATGTTTGGGCCAAAACCCAGTAACATCAGTCCCCAGTACCTCCCAGGTTAACCCATGGAGGAAGTAGAGGAATCTTTACATGGAAGTAACATTCTTACTAATGAACATGAGGTGGACATTGCCACTGAAATGACCTGGATGAACCTAGAAGGACCAGGGACACAAACTGCAGCTAACCATGGGAGAAATCTTCCAGAAGGAATTCTATCCCCCATGCAGCTATCAGATCCTGAATGGGATCTTTCCCCAAAAAAGGGATACAAGGATCCACCTAACCCCAACTGAAATTACTACATTTTCGGAGGGGTATACAGGCAGTCCCTGCTTACCGGCAGCAGCGGTTAATGGCGTTTCTGTTAATGGTGCTGTTAAGCTGGGTTTTTGGCGCTATTATTGCCAATTGGCGGCACTCGGCAGGGGCAGAATCCCTGTCATTAACTGGGCACTGCCTGTAGTAACTCACCCAGGATTTCTGCCCCCTGGTTAACAGGCAGTTACAGTTCAGTTGTTGGAGCTCAGTCAGATTGTGCAAGCTACCCCAGAAGGGATACAGGCAGTCCCTGGTTAAGGGCGAGGTTCAGCATTTTTGGGTTAAAAAATCGACCACCCCTCAAAATTGAGTTAAAGTGTTCAGAACGTGCCCTAATATCTCAGAAACATTCTCCTGAAGTTATTTTGGTGTGCGCGATAATTTAATATGGTAATCACGCTGGTATTTAATACAGTTTATCAGATACACTATTGTGGCTTTTTTACTCATTATTTTCTATCACAAAGTGGAGATGTACCACACACACACACACACACATATATATATATATATATATATATATATATATATATATATATATATATATATATATATATATATATATATATATATATATATATATATATATATATATATATATATATATATATATATATATATATATATATATATATATATATATATATATATATATATATATATATGCACACACATGCAAATTATATTTATATATATATCTATATATATGGTATGGTTAATTTTCAGGAGTTGCCAGCCCCCTCCCACATAATAATTTATATTTTTCCTGATTTTAGGTACATGGCACACAAGGGGCCACTGTTCATCACTGGTAAAGACACAAAACCAGTTCTCCTAATTCAGTGTTATATGAAAAATGAGGCCATGAACAAATAATCACAGTTTATTTGGCAACACTGAAACAGAATATGATACAACTATTGTCAAACTTTACCATGTGTTTTCTCGAAACTTAAGTTTTTGGGCTTTAGATTGCTATAACTTGGTTATTTTTTATCAGAATTCAATGCATTATGTCTCATTTTAAAGGTGACGCTTTAGAGAGTAAAATGATCCAGAGATATTTTCCTGTGGTACTCCAAACTTATACAGCATGGTTTTATATCACGAAAACTTGGAAAAAAGAATATTTTTTTAAATATTCACTACGTCATTATTATATACGTAAAATAGTTATTTATAGACCAAAGTCTTTGTTTTTACCTATAAAATGAGCCCCAAAAATTTGAGCTATGTTCTACCACAGATAGCCACAAAATAGCATCTCAAAGTCGGTTGATAAAAGTGGATTTTAAAAATAAAATATTCATTAAAAAAAAAAAATTATGAATATATTTTCATGAAAATCGCTGTGAACCATGTCTGAGGTGGTCTTCACAATCTGTGAAAGTTTCAAGGAAAAATTCCAATATTTAAGTGGTACTGAGTGAAACACTGAATCTCGCCCTTAACAGTGGGCTCGGTTAATGGCGATCTGGTTTTACGGCGCTTGTCTAGTGACGAAAACCGGCAATTTTGGGCACCGAAAATCGCTGATTTCCGCTTTTCGGTGCCAATAATCGAGTTAGTGGCGATTTTCGTTATCATCACACACTCAGAATGGAACCTTGCCATAACCGGGGACTTCCTGTACAGTACACAGTTTGCAGCACTTGATCAGTTCCATAAGGAAATTATGAGTAACATCAAAGATGTCCTTGCCACAGAATGGCAATACAGTATATAATGGACATAATACATGATTCCGAACAGGAAATTAAATCAGTCATGTACAGTATGCCCCAAAGTGTAAAAGTACTGCACCCTGTAACTGAAAAGTGAGAGTGGATACAGTCTGCCCAAGCAAGGTCTAATGTTAGAATTCCGACTGGAAACAACAAAATGGCCAGTTTGGACTAAAGAACTTCAGATCAGAACATAATGGGGGCTCCAATACTCACCCCTGATGATACTGATAATCCTTGGCAAGATGCCTCAGTGTGCGTTTTCTCTCCCGATGGTAAGCATGTAGTTAATGAGAGAAAAACTATGATCGAAGTTACAGTTGACCTCTGGTGTTCCATGGGGATGTGTACCAGAACACCCCGCGAATAGGTAAAATCTGTGAATACTTGGCACCCCTTTTTGGTGTTTGATAGATCAAACACCAAAAACTCCTTTAAAAATGCTTATATCTGAGTATTTTGATAGTTTTATCACAAAAAGTCCATTTAGTCATGAAAATATGAAGATACAGTAATTTGTGAATATTTCTCTATGAAAAATACTGCAAATAGGTGAATTTTCAGCAAATAATATGCATCATACATTCCACAGAGAAATCTGCAATAGGTGAAGTCGCGAATCCGGAACCGCAAATAGGCGGGGGTCCACTGTATACATGTAGAGTTTAGAGATGGCAGCATTCCCTAATACAGAATGGCGCCTGGTACCACCTTCACCAGACATGGAGAAACCAGTAAAAGAATGGTTCTCATACCTGTGTCTATGGCATCAAAAGCTATAGAACACACCCTTTACCAGGTCAACGGAAAATGGATCTCCACTTCCATTTTGAATAAAACCCAAGTTACTCACCAAGTAGCCCCAGCCTTCTGTCCCTTCCCTTCCAAAATAATTAATCATGTGAAGGCAGATTTTCAGAATTATGTAGTGACTAGAAAACGGGGGAGAATGGCAGAGTTAAAGCCATTTGCCACGGTCATCCCAGTTTCAAAAAATTCCGTAAAGGAATGGGCAACATTTCAGTTGCCTTTTGAAAGGAAAAAAGCTCCCTTTTAGATCTAGCTGCTCAATTTGGGACCCTTATGAGAGGAATCTCAGAGGGGACAGCCTCGGCAGAGTTTCATGCTGGGATCCACCTCCTTAGTATTATAACCTCTATCACCTTGCTGGAAGTTGCCACCAAAAGGCTTCCAGAAGATTCCAGAACAATTTTTGCTGTTGTGACCAAAAGTCTTATGGGAACCCTATGGGAAGCACTCTATAACTCTCTAAAGTGGTTTATAAAAGTGCGAATGGAAACATTGGAGGGCTCCAACAAGTCGCTCCCCAACGTGACTTTATTATTACATGCTAACCCCTTTTGTAAGGACCTGTTTGAGGAGTCTGTTTTGGCTCAACTTAATGAGCAAGCCTGTTAACAGAATTGTATGGTGTACGCTGTTATGGAGAAAGGGGAATTCAGGGAATTAAAAACCCAAAACTTCCCTTTACCCAACCCAAAAAAGGCTTGCTATGATAAAAAAATCATAGAAGCCTTCAGTCACCCCCAAAAGTTTTCCTCAAAAACAGGTAGGTGGTCAGAAGGGACAACTCCCTACAAAGGAACATCACCAACAACAGCAAGGACATCCTTTTCACAAGGTCTGAAAATCTTCTTATAGAGGAAAAGGAAAAGCAACACCTGGAATGCCTATCAAGGGCAAAGGCAGAGGAAGAGGTGGATACCAATAGGAATTGTATGGTCAGGGTCGACTTTGACAACACCACCGGCAATAAAAGCCTTGCCCTTGGGGACACAACATTGTTTTCAATGGGCTGGGATGTAAATGGTCTCATCCCCCCTCCCATCCTTTAAAGGGGTTCTTCCAAAAACCAAACCCTTCTCTGGAAAATTACATGCAGATGGCACTGTTAAAGGGAGCCATAGAAAAACATGCATATATTTGCCACCAGGCACATCTCTTCAGTGTCCCTAAAAAGGATTCCTCCAAACAAAGAGTGATCCTTGACGTATCAACATTGTTTGCCAAAAATTTCGGATGACTACCATTCCCTAAGTACGTTCAATCATTCCAAAAGGGACTTGGACACCTATAGATATGAAAGATGCATACTGGCACGTCCCTATCGCCGTTCCCTTCTGCCCCTTCCTAGGGTTCTGGAGTGGGAAAGATATGTACAAGTTCAAAGTCATGCCCTTTGGGCTAAACATTGCCCCAAGAATTTTTTGCAAAATTAGCAGTGGTAGTTGTTTGAGAACTCAGACAAGAAAGAATACAACTAATACCCTACCTAGACGATTGGTTAATCTGGGGGCCCATAAGAAAAGAGTGCTTGAAAAACCTAAGATCAGTGGTCAACAGACTACAGTCAAAAGGTTTTATAATAAGCTAAAAATTGTGAACAAATTCTGGCTATCGTATGCAAGAAAAAAGAGGAGAGACCAACCTCATCAAAAGAATCAAAAAGTTGGAGAGATACTTTGGCATAGGACCTGGAAGGAATCTCTGGCGAAACGGGTCATGCTGACTCCTCCATCTGTAAGAATGACAATACACACAGATGCCTTGTTGACAACAGGTTGGGAAGGACGTTGGGAGGATCGTCAGTGGCAGGTAGGTGGTCGGCTATTCCGAGGAATTATCATATCAGTTTCCTGGAGCTGATGGCTGTCTTTTTGTCTCTCAAAAAAACTCAAACCTCCAGAAGAGACACACATTTTGTTGGTTCAAGACAACATGACTGTAATGTCCTGCATCAGTAGGCCGGGATCACATTCACCTCCTCTCAATATGGTAGTATCAGTATGATAGTGCGAGCCATCCATTGGATGGCTCAAGCAATGAAGTGGTACTTGTCTGCAATTCAATTCACAGGGTCTTTCAACGTAATAGCGGACTCTTTATCAAGGAAAACAGCTGCCTCAACAGAGTGGGTGTAGGACAACCACTCTTTTCAAACAACAGCCAACATGCTTCCACAACCGGAAGTGGACCTGTTTGCCACATATGAGAGTCACAAACCCCCAGTATATATGTCTCCGAACTTGGACAGTCAGGCAACAGCAAGAGATGCCTTCCTACAAGATTGGAAAAAATGGAGGACGTTATACCTTTTTCCTCCAGTGAACCATATTTTGAAGGTTTTGAGCAAGCTTCCAACCTTCAAAGGAACAGCTTACTTAATAGACCCAAATTGGCCAAACAGGCATTGGTTCTTATTCTTCCAACAGCAGGCAAAGAGATCAGTTCTACTACAGTCTGCTGTTCTATCTCAGACAGTAGGAAGGAAAATCGTCTACACATCCTCCTTTCTGAGACGAGACCTTCACATGTTGGTTTTTTAAATATTGTCTACTGTGAAAATTACTCACCCAGTATTGCTAGGTCCCTAGTGCAAAACTACGGACATTGTCTATCCGACAATACCAGTTCGTATGGAAGATATGGTTAGATTATATCCACACTTAGAGCCCAGTTGAAATTTCTATGGAAAACTTATAAAATTTCTTTTATACCTTTATGAAGACAAGCACCTTGCTGGTACAACAATCATGCCATACAAGGCAGCATTAATGCATCTTGCTTGTGGATTCAGGATTGACTCTAATATAGAAATGTCACTTCCCTTCTCCAGTCTTTTGCACTACAAAGACCCGCTCCCAAAAGGCTTCCAATTACTTGGCCCCTGAACAAGGTGCTTAGACTTCTGTTAACCCCTCAATTCAGTGAACCCAATACAACCACAACTCACATGCTGCAAAAGGCGATCTTCTTGATTGTGTTAGCTTTAGGAGCTCGTATTAGTGAACTCGTATTAGACGGGGACAGTACATCGCGCAAACAGCTGATCATCAGTTATAATTGTCCCCTGGTCCATCATTCCTAGCCAAGAATGAGAGTCCTTTAAGAAGGCCATCCCTTATTTTGATAAGAAAACTCAGTTTAGCAGACAATTCATTATGCCCGGTTCAAGCACTTAAAGTTTATCTTAGGAGTAACGGCAAACATCCCAGATAGTCCGATTCTTCTACACCCTAGCACAAACAAACAACTCACTCTACAAGGGCTGAGAATAATTGTAGGGTCTCTCATTAAAAAGGCAAATCTACACTCCCTTCCTAGGTCATATGATATTAGGAAAGTAAGTACGTTGTTGTCCTTCAGAAATGTCTTTTTCGAAGTCTCTGAATGTACAGGGTGGTCATCAAAGACAGTATTTTTAAAACATTATTGTCACACGCTTGAACAAATTCGAGTACACTGTGTATCAGTAAGTGGCATGGTTAGTCCTAACCCTTAGGCGCTACAGCGGAAAACCAGGGGTCTTATCGATTGTGAGTTTGCCAACTATCACTGGGAGAAGGGCGACAGTAGTGCAACCAAACCCAGCATGCTTAGGTATGCCACTGTAGAACTGCATCCTAAAACATAAGTTCGTGTTCTTTGGTACCAAAACCTGAAGAGTATTTGGAGTAAAGAATGGGGCTTGAAATTTGTGGCTTGACCTCGGACCAAAAGAAGTGTTTTTACTTTGGGGTGTTGGGATTAAAAATTGAGAGCTTAAGCCTTTTCGTCACCTATCAATTGCTCTGTAAAGCTCCTTGAGGACGAAACAAGCAACTATGCTATCAAAAACCGTGTTTTGATGTAGGAAAAACCTATTTTTGGTAGTTGCTGTTGAGTTCTCAGAACTCTCCCATTTCCATGATGAAAAGGCATGGGATTTGGGTGAGGGATCATCCTGCATAGACCAACAGAGAGTAATAGTTGTTTGGTCTTTGTGTTGGTGCGTTGTCGGTGGTGTGGCGGGCGGCGCATGCAAACATTCTAGCAGGTGTTGGCGATGGAAGAACCTGGGTATACAGCCTCGCTGTAAGATTTGGGAAAGTTCCCCCCTTATCTTTGAGTCCCTTACATAGTCCATCATGTGTTACAGTATAGTGTTTATCACTACGACACGATACCTGGCCATGAGATCAGCTAAAAGAGAATTCTTTGAAATTAGTTTGGTTACCATGGACCTCTGGTAGACCATGGAAGGGTAACTACTTCAGGACACAACAGCGACTACCAAAAATTGGTTTTTCCTACATCAAAACCTGGTTTTTTTTTTAAGGACCCTTTCTCTAAAACTATCACTAATTCGCTTTTATTTCATAGAGCAACACTATTATTTATTCACTATTTAATGTATTTTTCATACAGTATTGTTTTCGTGACTAAATACAGATTTTTATGATAAAAATTATTTACAGTGTAATTATAACGTACTGCTGTACGTGTTAAGCTCATTCCTGGGTAGGCCCCAGAATGAGCATAACAGGTTTACGATTCTCTCTCTCTCTCTCTCTCTCTCTCTCTCTCTCTCTCTCTTAAGGGTGATGTGAGATGCATTTGAAATGACATTACTGGAAAGTGTTTTTGGATGATAGAGCATACTGTACAATATCTAAAATATTCGCTGATTATTTTATTCTTATTTTCCAGCCTGCTTTTATTGAAATGCACAAAGTTGTAGTTGTAGCATGAAAAATATAAAAAAAAATGAATTACAAAGTAACATCGTGTTTATCAATAAAACTGTACTGTACAAAAATAATTTATTTGTTTTGTACAGTATAGTTTTATATATAAACGTGATGTTACTTTGCCATTCATTTTTTCATATTTTTCATGCTATAATTACAACTTTTTGCATTAAAATAAAAGCAGGCTGGAAAATAAAATCAAAATCAGCGAATATTTTAGATATTGCACAGTATGCTCTATCATCCAAAAATCACTTTCCAGTAATGTAATTTCAAATGCATCTTACATTTTACCCTTAAAGAGAGAGAGAGAGAGAGAAACTGAAGCATGTCTACATTAAAGCCTAATACAGTAACACACACACTCACACTCTTACACTGTTTTGTTTATATTTTATGCTATAGTATTCTCGTTTATATTTTTACTGCATTTTCTCATTTTTTTTAACTTTTATAAACCAAATTATAAATGGAATCAAGTCTGTAGGGTACATCCATATGCACACAATCAATTCCATACTGTCGGTGACTTGGTACAGCCTGTTGGGTTTTGTCTTGCCTACATATGAAATAAGCATTTAAATATTTTTATGGTGATTGGAGATGAAATATTCTCTTGTTTACTGTTATGTGTGCTAATCATATTTAGAGTAAACATATAATAAAAACAGTACAGGCAGTCCCTGGTTAACGAGGGGGTTCCGTTCCCAGCCAAGCTCCGATAACCAAAAATTGTTGAGACCAGAACATCACAGTAATTATGGTAATAAATGGTGTTTATGACGCCTTAAGCACTGATTTGCACCGATAAACCACTTACCGATGCCAACAAACAGCTTACCGGCACTGAAAATTACTTACCGATGCCAATAAACCGCCTGCCGACCCTAATAAACTGCCTACCAACTCAGATAAACCGCTCACTGGTGCTGAAAATTGCTTACCAGTGCCGAAAATCTGGTTAATGACGTCGTTAGTCAAGTGTAGTAAAACCGAAATGCTGTTAACTGATTCCACCAATAAGCAGGGACAGCCTGTAAAGTAGCTCAAGCAAAGCAAAAAAATAAAAAAAAATTGTTGTGTACTTACATATGCACGTACTTATTCAAAGGTGTCGTGAACTTCTTGGAGTTTTAATTTTGTAATTTTAGGTTTGTGATACAGTAATTCATATTTCATTAAAGGATATGCACAGTACAGTACTGAGAGAGAGAGTGAACTGAAGTAGTTTACATTGGTAAACAAACGAATCTGTGGGAAACAGTTGTTTTGTGGTTGTGAGGGATTTTACTGATTTTACTTTAACTTAACGTGTTAGTTTACCTTTGCTTACCCATTTTACATTTATGTTAAAAAGATAATAATGATAATTACATTAATACATATGCTTCTTTTAGCAATAAAAAAATTATTTTCTTAATTCTTTTGGTAGTAGGCTGAATCTGAGAATCACTTTTTTTTGCCACAGGCGGGACATTTTTTTATACATATTATGATAATGTATCCATATAATAATACAGTATACATGGATTCTGGAAGTAAAATAACCATTACATTTATCTTAAATACAGCTGTAATAGCCTATTTGACTCTTGCAAATGGATACTATGAGTGTAACACCTGGGCTAGCCTAGATCTATAATTCACATACAGCTTACACATTTTTATCTCATGTATGGTAATATAATATGGTAACAACTGATGAGGAAGTTGCTGTATAAAAATACATTATTGGTCACAAAACCATGGTAGGCTGTGGGTATAGTGTAGGCTTGGCTACCGTATATGTATAGATTGTACTGTATACCCTAGTGTAGGCTAGGCTAATTTCAAGTTACATTTTTTTCAAGAACTGATGGGGTTTTTGTAACCTAACCCCATCGTAACTGGGGAAATACCTATATTCTTACTCGGTCTTGGCTTTTCCTTTGTTAATACTTTAGTTAGTACTGAGACTTCCTTTTTAGCCCTGCATTCCAACTCTCCTTTCAGTTCAGGAAAAGCATATTGAGATGTTAGAACAGGTGTAAACCTTATATTAGTCAGTTAAAGGTTAACTGAATTTAAGTTTGGAAGCCATTGTGGGTCCCCCCATAGTGTGCAATCATTTTTGCCTTTCCCTGTAAGAGGTAAGGTGTTGGTGCCCTCACCCATCTGTAGCCCGAGCATAGGACTGCCCTGCGACAGTGGAAAGAGTCCACTGCCAAGGAACTGGGTTGGTTCTTGGGGCAATGTGGTTCTGTGTCCTCTGTCACCTGCCTCATGTTTTTCACCCTCTGAGTCTCGATTGATGTGTTGGCGAAAGATTGTTCGGTAAAAGATAATCTTCGCAATGTATTCAACTTCTACCATCATTGGCACCTAGCATGGGGTTGTCAGCACCAATAGGACTAATTATATAGTATAGACATTGTTATGAATAATAATGTGTCAGTATTGAGTTGTGCTTATGCTGTTATTAATGTAAAAACAGTTAAATACTGTATCAATAAAATGTATTTTTTCAGTGCATATTTGAATATTTAATTTACTTTCTGTTAAAGTAAAATCCCTCAAAATCACAAAACAGTACTGTACATATCCTTTATTGAAATGTGAATTAATAAATCATAAGCATAAAAATACAAAATTACAACTCCAAGAAGTCCACGACGCCATGGAGTGAGTGTGTGCATATGTATGTACATGTTACAATGATTTACTAATTTTAGAATATCGATGTTAATGTAAACACAGCAAAATATCAATCAAATTTTATTTCACTTACAGAATCCATTTACTGTATACTGTATTATTATATTGATCTATTATCATCATAATATGTTTTAAAAAAAAAAGGAACATCCAACCATTTGTAAAATTTACGTTCGCAGAATCAGAATTAAGCTTACTACCGAAAGACATGGGAAAATAATTTTTTATTTGCTAAAAGAAATTAATATATTAATGAATTATTATTTTTAATTTTGTACATAAAAGCAAAACAGGTATGCAAAGGTAAACTAACATGCTTTATGTTAAAGTAAAATTCCTCAAAATCACAAAACAGCTGTTTCCCGATTCGTTTTACCGATGTAAACATACCTCAGTTCTCTCTCTCTCTCTCTCTCTCTCTCTCTCTCTCTCTCTCTCTCTCTCTCTCTCTCTCTCTCTCTCTCTCTCTCTCTCTCTCTCTCTCTCTCTCTCTCTCTCTCTCTCTCTCTCCCAGTACTGTACATACTGTTTAATGAAGTATGACACCATGGAATGAGTGCATGCATACGTATGTACGTTACAATTTTTTTCTTTGCTTGATTTACTGTACCGTTTTTATTACAAGTTTAGTTGTTTCTAAATATGACTAACACGCACAACAGGATAGACAAGAGAATACTTTATCACTTGATTGCATTTATGATTTTTTTTTCATTACATATTTAAATATTTAGGTACATACAGTACTAACTATACTACTGAATTCCCAATATTTCCGTATGTACTGTAAAAAGAAAATGGGACAGCTTGAATACTGTATGAGAGAAAATGGCTGTGTCTGAGTATAGGGGGAACTTGATTAGTTTTCACATGTAGCTGTAAGCCATATATTTTTAAGGGTAATGTTGTAAGATGACTTTGAAATGATAGTAGTGTTTTAGGATGATAATTTAAGGTATATTTGATGTAGCATGATAGTTTAAGGTATGTTTGGTGTTTCAACTATTAAAATAGGCAGTTATAAGCATTTTAGTTTAAGGTATATTTGGTGTTTGAACTATGAAAATAGGCCATTATAAGCAATTTTAGACAGGTACCAACTTGTTGCGGGTTTCAGGTTATCGTGGGAGGTTGTGGTCCCTAACCCCTGCGAATACTGGCGGTCAACTTTTTGGAAATACAGTTTTTCATAAATTTTCAAAGCTTGGTTTAAAAATGCAAGTTACTTTATTTATAAATACAGTACAGTAAGTTAATGGAAGTAAAGGTGCGGTTTCATCAGTTTCGGATATTTCATTTGCCTATTCCAAAAAGTTTTTCGGTGTGCACATATTTGTTTCTTTGAAATTTAGGTACACTAAATTCCAAAGAAAAAACTACGATACACAGGATATGGAAAAGTAACATTGTAACTGAAGCAATTATACTGATACACAAAACAAAAGTAGTTTATCATTATAAAATTAGCCGACTTAGAGAAATCACTACTGTACACTTGTTAATAGGAAAGATGAAGCCAGAAAATTCATGTAAAATTCTTTTCATTTATAGTAGAGCTCTTTGTAAGTAAGTCAAAGTTAATGTGAAAGTGAGCCAACTTTAAAGCTCTTAACTATTTAGTCACATGTTAAATAGTGGTTAGCATTAAACCTAAACAACTTAGAAGTAAAAATATGTATACAGTAATAAGTCATCTGAAAATTGTTTAGAAGTAAAAATGTATACAATATAAGAGGTCATCTAAAAACTGTGTAGAAACTAATTCCGAGAAGTAAAGCCATAATTATACTTACAAATAGCAATTACCTGTGTAGCTAGCATTTCAGGAGGCAAGAAGTTAGTGTGTGAAAATCAAATTTTATGACTTACAGACAAAAGGGGTAAAAGATATTAAAGGGCTATAAGATTGAAATTGGAGGAGTAAGTAAAAAAAATAAATTTGGAATTAGTTTAGCTAAATCTGACGATTACGTATTTTTGTAAACTGTCCGGGGATTCTTCTCAAGTGTTAACAACCTTGCAGAGGCATGAAAAGTTATGCAGGTGATTGATTGGCTCTGTAGATTCCAGATAGTTTGTGTACCTTGCTACTACCAGTGTTTTTTTTCCATTAAGGGGAGCGTTTGATAAAATCGTTTTTCGCTAATAACTCCCGTGTTTTTAATGAATCAGTTTCAAATTTTGTGCCTGGGTTTATTTTTGTATAGGGCAAAAGGACTGTAACCATAATTTTCGTCTTCCGCCCCCATTAGCTGGTAACCCCACCCCCAAAAATTTTTCAAAATGCATCTCCATAACTTCTGCAAACTAAGAGCTCAAATTTACGTGGTAGACAGATATTATATATTAGAACAAAGTAAGAGAGCGTTTTTTTTTTCAATTTTTTTTTTTTTTAATGAATATTTTTCGTTTTTGAAAAAACTTCGATTGATTTTTGGAAAAAATTCCCAAAAATTTTCGAGGACAAAATGAAAAAACTCTCTCTTTGTTTGTAGACAATTTATTTAGCTTTCATTTGCTTTTTGTTTCATTGAGATCGGTGCATTCGTTATGGAGGAGATGCAGTTTGAATGTCGATAACTTTAGTTTTGAGATATCGGCCTTCAAAGTTTTATAACGATATGAGGAGCGTTTGATGAAATCGTTTTTCGCTAATAACTCCCGTGTTTTTTAATGAATCAGTTTCAAATTTTGTGCCTGGGTTTATTTTTGTATAGGGCAAAGGACTGTAACCATAATTTTCGTCTTCCGCCCCCATTAGCTGGTAACCCCACCCCCCAAAATTTTTCAAAATGCATCTCCTCCATAACTTTTGCAAACTAAGAGCTCAAATTTACGTGGTAGACAGATATTATATATTAGAACAAAGTAAGGGAGCGTTTTTTTCAATTTTTTTTTTCTTTTTTTTATGAATATTTTTCGTTTTTGAAAAAACTTCGATTGATTTTTTGGAAAAAAATTCCCCAAAAATTTTCGAGGGACAAAATGAAAAAAACTCTCTATTTGTTTGTAGACAATTTATTTAGCTTTCGTTTGCTTTTTGTTTCATTGAGATCGGTGCATTCGTTATGGAGGAGGTGCAGTTTGAATGTCAATAACTTTAGTTTTGAGATATACGATATTTTTTGCTTCTCTGTGTATTTATTTGCTTGTTGTTACACAGTTTGATGTTTTTATGACATATTTGAAAAGCCAAAATATATAACAATAGACTTGCAAAGTAATATAACTTCGCTAAATGAAGCTAGATGAAGCGAGTGTCAAAACACGCTCAGGTTGGGCAGCGACGTTTTACTTAGTCAAGCTCTGAGCTGCTACTGACTGACTGTCTGACATCACTGCCTGCCCTGGGGATTCCTGGCTTTCGCTGATGCATACTAGGTCCACAGAGTTGCCATATAACGCATTTAGATATTATTATTTCATAGCTAAAAGGAAATTACTACCGATATACTGACATTATCATTACATTATACTGAAAAATGTAATTTTTCTATGATAGGGTTACTGTTTTGTTTATAACTCCTAAACTATGGCGAATTTTTTAATAAAACTTTCTGAGAAGATAGTCAGGATATGTATGATGCCATATATAAAATATCTCAGAAAATTTTGATTTTTCGATTTTTTCAAAACGCTCCCCCTTAAATGCATTTTCTGGTGACATTTATTAAAAGACAATGAATGTTGCCATACGTAAGTGATAGGGTTGTGATGAAACAAAAATTAAGTTCTCCATATTAGCCATGAATATTTTGCAGGAAAGGATGTAAGTGTAAAATTTTTTATGTCTTTTAGGCATTATATTAGTTGGTGATACTACAGTATTGTCTTTTGATAAAAAAAAGTATTTGGATTATACGGTTGAACCATATTTGAAACATTATTTATACTTGTTTATTATAAAATCATGCTTTCTGTGATAGGTTAACTGGGAATAAACATTCACTTTGTAGAAGTATTTGGCTCGGAAGTACAGGAATGTTACTGTGCAGTTTTTACTCATTCTAAATATTGTGTAAGAATTATTAAATCAAGATCACACTCCCTTCACCTAGCAACATTAGCGTGTTGTTTTTAGAATACATTGTAAGAAAGCTATAGTTAGTTTTTCAAGTCATGCATTTTCATTGTTAGGGAGGCTTCTACCATGACTGGGTGTTATAGTCTCCGTAATCAGTTTTAAGGGAGCTAGTGTAAATACAGCATTGAAGCTTAGATTAAATCAATATAAAATGAATTGTTTTTACTTTACCAAAAAATTGATTTTTCTGTAGATTTTACACTGAAGAGGACATCTCAAGATATGTACTTTTTTTTTTATTGATATTGTACCCAGTGTCTCAAGTTCTTCAGTTTTGCAACCTATTTACCACAGTCAAAGGTTAATAATTGGATGAATTGTACTGCAACGTGGCATTTAAGTTTTGTTGCATAGAAACTTGTATGTTGTAATAAACTGATTTTATTTGCATATAGGTTTCATTAATTATAGTATTGTTGCTGAAAGTGAAAGTTTTGTTATTTTATTGTGGGATAGAGTGCTATGTTAGTTTTATGCTTAAGTTATGCTGAAAGGGTATTTTATTCCTTTGCATCTCTTTTTCTTTTGATTTTTCTTATCTGTCATAGTACTGTATACTTCTAGTGAATCTGATTTTTCCATCTATTCTTGTTTGCATTTTATGGGACTTAGTAACACAGGCTCTTTTTTGCATCCTTGGGCCTTTCCATGACTTGGTACCAATCATTGGCTTTCACAGGGTGGTGCAGTCAATGGGGATGTCCGCGCACACAGCTCACCTGTTTTTCTGGTTAGTATTATACTTGCTTCATATTTGCACAGGTTTTGTCTGTACTTTTATGCTTCTTGTTAGGGTGTGCTTTCAACATTCTTATACTTGTAGTTTCAACTGTTTACTAATGTTTGAGCAGTGAAGCACATTAGACAGACCTTGTTCTCATGTATGTGGAGTAGACTTTGGAAGTGTTTGATTGATTATTATGAATATTCTTTCAGTATCTGAATGTCATGTTTGAAAGGCCTTTTTTTTTTTTTTTTTTTAAATATATGGTAAGCTTTTGAGACATTTACTGCCTGCACTTCAAGCCCCATGTTGTAGATGGAGATTATGAAAGCAAGTAGTTAAATCTTATTTTTACTGTTTGGATTTATACATAGAGTTCTAGCTAATATTTGCTTGGACAAGAAAATTATTTTTATTACTCTCCACACAATTGGATGGCTTACCTCATCACTAGTAGAATTTAAATAACGGAGCCATACATTTGAGGTGAACATCTTGCGTCAAGCGCTTTTACAATCATGATGTACTGATAACCTTTAACACTAAGTTTAAACCCTAAGACATTCTGAAAAAGAGGAGTGCATATGTACTTTAAATATAGCGGTGTGGCAGTTGTGGCAAGTGGGATAAATAAACCAAGGAATATAAGAAATCAAATTCAGCGCTAACCGTTATGACTCCCTGTCATCACTGATAATTGGCTAAGCCAGTTAGTGCTGAAAAAGATGGTGAATTTGTCATTCATAGCACTACAACAAGTTTTTTGGAAAACTACCCAACCATCAAGAAAACTTGAAACATAAGGGTGAGATTAAAGAGGAATCACAGTGCAAATATGTGACATTAGATGCCCTAAAAAAATTGATAGAAATTCAAGTTTTATTGGTAAAGCTCTTTGCTGAGAATGGGGTCATATTTCAAAAAAGGGGATCATAGACTATATCAAAGCCACCTAATTTGAGAAGTTGCTTATATTATATATACAGTACTAGATGTATTGAAAAAACCATTTAATAACTCAGAATGCGCTTACTATGGATGAAGTCATTACACCACTTGTTGGAACTGTGGAATGTAAAACCATCATACAAGGGTACAAAAAAATATTTTTTTAAACTCATTAATTGTTGTAAAATAGCCATGAAATGTGTGTGGAGGAGGGCACTGGAGTTTGATTGATGGGTCTGTGGAAAAACTAGTTTTTATTTTAAAAACAGTTTATTAATACTAACCCATTAATTATAATGTTTGAGTCAACATTCAGGAGGGAGGACAAAGTAGATGAAGCCTACTAAGGAAAACCTCTCTGCTGGAAGTCCAGTCTGAGAAGACTGATTAACCCTTAAACGCCTACCGGACGTATCATACGTCGACTAAAATTGTCTGTTGGGTGCCAAGTGGGCGTACCGTTACGTCGACTACAAAAAATTTCAACCTTCAGTCAATTTGACTCGACCGAAATGGTCGAAAAATGCAATTGTAAGCTAAAACTCTTACATTCTAGTAATATTCAATCATTTACCTTCATTTTGCAACAAATTGGAAGTCTCTAGCACAATATTTCGATTTATGGTGAATTTTTTGAAAAACTTTTTCCTTACGTCTGCGCGGTAACTCGGCCGAAAATTTCAGAAATTCTTTCGTCATTTTGTCGTAATTTTTGCACTGTTTTATATTAGCCGTTACATGAAGTTTTATATATGAAAATGTGCTCAATTTCATGTAAAATACAACAAAATACAACCCATGGTTGTAGCTTTTATCAGTTTGGAAATATTTTCTTATAAATCTTGATAACTGCCAAAATTTCAACCTTCGGTCAAATTTGACTCGACCGAAATGGTCAAAAAACGCAATTGTAAGCTAAAACTCTTACATTCTAGTAATATTCAATCATTTACCTTCATTTTGCAACAAATTAGAAGTCTCTAGCACAATATTTCGATTTATGATGAATTTTTGAAAAAAACTTTTTCCTTACGTCCGCACCAGAAATTCTTTCGTCACTTTGTCGTAATGTTTGCACCATTTTATATTAGTCATTACATAAAGTTTTATATATGGAAATGCGCAATTTCATGTAGAATACAACAGGAAGTAACTCATTGTTGTAGCTTTTATCAGTTTTGAAATATTTTCATATAAATCACGATAACTGCCAAAATTTCAACCTTCGGTCAACTTTAACTCTACCAAAATGGTAAAAAAACGCAATTATAAGCTAAAACTCGTACATTCTAGTAATATTCAATCATGTACCTTCGTTTTGCAACAAACTGGAAGTCTCTAGCACAATATTTCAATTTATGGTGAATTTCTGAAAAAAAAACTTTTTCCCTACGCTCTGCGGCGCAGTAACTTTCGGCCGAACATCTCAGAAATTCTTTCGTCACGTTGTCGTAATGTTTGCATCGTTTTACATTAGTCGTTACATAAACTTTTATATATGAAAATGTGTGCAATTTCATGTAGAATACAACAGAAAATAATTCATGGTTGTAGCTTTTATCAGTTTTGAAATATTTTCACATAAATCACGATAACTGCCAAAATTTCAACCTTCGGTCAACTTTAACTCGACCGAAATGGTCGAAAAACGCAATTGTAAGCTAAAACTCTTACATTCTAGTAATATTCAATCATTTACCTTTATTTTGCAATAAATTGGAAGTCTCTAGCACAATATTTTGATTTATGGTGAATTTTTTTGAAAAAACATTTTCCTTACGTCCATACGGTAACTCTGCGAACATCTCAGAAATTCTTTCGTTACTTTGTCATAATGTTTGCACCGTTTTATATTAGTCGTTACATAAACTTTTTATATGAAAATGTGCACAATTTCATGTAGAATACAACAGAAAATAACTCATGGTTGTAGCTTTTATCAGTTTTGAAATATTTTCATATAAATTACGATAAATAGAAAAAATTCGACCTTCGGTCAACTTTAACTCGACCGAAATGGTCGAAAACTGCAATTGTAAGCTAAAACACTTACAGTCTAGTAATATTCAATCAATTGGCTTCATTTTTCAACAAATGGGAAGTCTCTAGCACAATATTTCGATTTATGGTGAATTTTTGAAAAAACTTTTTTACGTCCATATATTCTGGATTCATGCATCATATTGTGATAATATTTTCTCTGTGTTGCTTTGATTGTTTTACAATTTGTTATATACCAAAATCATCGCAATTTAGTGTACAATACAAAGAAAAAAAAAAAATAATCCGTTAGCTTTAACGTTTTGCTCACAGCGATTTGTATAAAATTATATATGAAATTTTTTTTTGCGCTGTCATATATTTGCAATATTTATATATGATAATGATATTTTTTTTTCATTTCTGATGGTTGCATACTAAACTTCAGGCAGTGACAAAAAAAGGAGCCAAAATGAACTCTTAATCTTAAAAACTAAAGCGTGGTGTGATTTTTTGAAAAAACTTTTTCTGCTTCGCGCTAACTCCCGACGCCGCGGCATACGGGAGACGTTTTTGTAAATAGAGGCTCGGCGTTTAAGGGTTAATGGGGGAGTTAGCAAAGTCAGAAAGGAGTACAGCGCTTCTCTGACAAATGAGTTTGCATTGGAAGAATCTCCTGAAGATAGTCACTTCCAAGTAATGGGTCTGCAGTGGAAGAAGAATCCAGTGAAGGACACTTGCCAAGCATGAGGTATAAAGTTTGGTACACAAGTGCCAGACAGCTAAGGAGTGAATCATGAAGATGAAGATGAGTGATTTAACCCATTCCCACTGAAAGTATATGGCCTTCTGCAATATTGGGAGTCAGTACAGGTACTTAAAAATCTAGTCCCTTAAGAGTGACATCAAAAAGATAGAATTTGTCAAATTGTTTTCACAATGCAAGATGCCCAGCCTAAGGATGCAGAGTGCTGCAAATTGTACTTAAAAGCCAGAGAGGAGTAAATGGGCATGGACTTCATGGGCTCTGAATTTTGAGAGAGGAAAGGTCCTCTAGTAATGACAGAATAAGCCTAAATGAATATTTATTGTAACCACTAACACATGAAAACCTTGGATGCAGTCAATCCTGATAGTTTATGTGCAGAAAAAGACAAGAGGTAGAAGAATGAAGAAGGCTGTCCTCAGAAGCTATGGAAGGCACAGCAGGAATAGAAAAGGTACAAAAAAAGAAAACCATCTCCACAAGAGAATGAGCCCTGGCTACAAACTCCTGGGCAAAAGGGGAGGCCAACTCAGGACTATTGATAAAGTAGAAAACTTCTTAAAGAGCATGAAGTTTGCTAATATGCTTAGAACAAGGTTCTAAGTGTCAAATCTAAAAGACATATTCAAAAGGGATTGTAAGTTGATCTGATAAGGCTGCTCAGAACCAACAGGGCCCATCATGAAAGTTTGACAAAAACTTGAGGGATATTCCTATGTGAAGTGGCAGAAAAGGATGAAAATAATTCTGTGAACCTTAATAGCCAAGAAAGAGAGCTATCTGTCATTTCTTAAATGGATGAAAACATCTGCTAGGACCACAGTAGTAACTTTGAAGGAATGAGAACTCTGTTGGTCACACCAAGCTACAAATCTTGCCCATGTTGCCTTATTAAAGAGTTGTGGGGAGGATCTGCAGGTTGTGTCAGTAGCAGCCACAGAGACCTCTGAATAAACTATCTTTCTAAGACTAAGCTTGAGAACTGCCATGCATAAAGATGTAGTAAAAATGAAGATGAGGATGAAACCTTGGGAATTGAGGTTATTTCAGAAGAAACCTCCAATTGGGAAGAGATAGAGAAAATCTGCAATGAGTTCCAGATGGCCTGGAAACCACTTATTGAGGCCAAAATAGAGCAGTGAGCATCATTCAAGAGCTCACAGATTTAGAGCTTCACCAGTATCTGTTTGAACAAGCTGAACTAAGCCAACTTGTAGGTGCCCAGGCTGTTCCTTGTGTGAAAGCAATACATCCACTGCCCCAGCTGCAGAGAACAGTGGAAGGAAGTCTGACTTATAATGCCACAAGGCCTTGCAAATGTCCAGGTGAAGAGACCTCCATGCTGTGAGAACCTAATGTACCCTGCTGAGATTATGCTGTTACATTGCGCTCTCCCGGAACTAACCGAGGTATGCTGGTGACGTACCTCTTTGCGTAAATGAAACTGTCCATGTCCAGGAGGTAGTGTAAAGCTGACCTTGTTCCTCCTGAGTTCTGTAGTATGTTAGGGTAATGGTGCTGTTGGCTATGACTCCTCTACAGCAACTCAAGAAATCTGTTGTGAATACTGTACTTATAGTTCTAAGAAGGATGCCTGAAAATCGAGTTTGTTCCATGTACTAGACCCCTTGAACTTGAGAATCCCAGCATTGAGGCACCTTAAAGCATGTTAAGATCTGGGTCCTGAGGAACAAGTAGTTAGCAGAGTTTGAAGGGAGTGAATATAGTAGTGGATATGCAGAACCAGTTGCTTCAGATAAACCAGGTGGCCAGTCATCATCTGCCAAGATGATGACTGGCTGAAGAAGGAACTACATAATTGAGGGTAATGCCGTGTTGTCCAAGAACATTTTAGGTGAACTGCCTGGGTGGATGGCAGTAGATCTTACCTGTTCAGGTTGACCTACAGACCCATAGACTGGCACAAGCCCAGAAAAAGCTGGAGGTGACGGTAATTCCTCCTCAAAAGAAGCCAGAGTCAACCAGTTCTCCATTTAATGGTGAAGATGCATACCTAGATGATGCTCTCAGGAGGCTATTGGGAGAGAACCTGAGGGGCAGTACACATACCACACATACCAAAACTAACTACAAAAGTACATGTCCCTCTGGTGAATGGGTGCTAGGATGTCCTCTCAGTGAATAAACCTCTGTACAGACATTACACTCTTCATTTGAAAGGGTTCAGAAGAAACTTATTGGGTTGGCTGAAGTTGATGATTGATCTCCATCAGTCATTGAAAAGCATTGCAGTCATGTCATGTGGAGGAAGCTGTCCCTTAGATAATGACACCAGTACTGGTTGCTGCAAAAATTGTCTCCCAGTGCCTGAACCAATTCCTCTGGGAAAAGGACAGGAGCCATTGGTATGAGACACATAGTGAGTGTAACTGGAAGGATTGTATGATACTGTTTTTCATTTCTCCACTAAGACATTGGTGAGCAGACATTACATATAGCATGTGTTCAGCTCTGATTTACAACCAAGAGAAAGAAAGAATCAACAAACTCTTCCTGCTTTCTTAGTACAGTAGTAGGAGAACTTATTGACAGAATTGGCCTGGTAGGACCAAGGATTCAAGGAAGAATAATTTTATGGAGGAATATGTATCAAATCTCTCTAATAATACTCCCATACAAAAAATATGGGAAAAATTCAGGAATATAAATGGTACCCATGTTAAACCTCCTAGACATATTATATTAAAAGATGGGAAAAAGAATATTCATTCAAAAAGAAATAAATAATGTAATAGGAGAAAACTTACCAACTGTAAGTAATGATAAAAATTTAGAATGACACTTCCACACAAAGAAAAATAATATAGATTAAGAACAATAAATTTTGAAACAACAAAAGATATATGTTATAAAAAAATTCTGTATGGAATAGTTAAAATTTGATCTCTTGAACAGCAATAAATCTGCTCCTGGCAGTAACAGTATTTGTTTTGAAATGATCAGCCATTTAGCACCTTTGGCAAAGTCATACCTATTACAGTTTTATAATTGTTTATGGCTTCAAAATTTATTTCCAGATGAATGATAAAATGCCATGATGATACCTATCCCCAAACCAGGAAAGGATCCCAGTAATGTAAATAACTACAGAACAATTTCTTTGACAAGTTTCTTATGCAAATTGATAGGGAAAACGGTAAACACTCAACTTACATGGCACATTCAAGAAAATAAAATTTCAACTCTCACTCAATTCGGGTCAGTGTAATAGATCTACTGTACATTAGATTCTCTAAGTTAGAAGACCATATACATGGAAGATTTAAAGGAAACAAAATTACTGTACTGTGGCAGCCTCTTTTGACGTTGATAAGGCATATGATATTACATGGAGGTGTGCAGTATTACAAACATATAAAAAGAGCATCCTTGGCCATTTACCTAAATTTATCCAAAACTTTTTGACAGATTACACTTTTCAGGTGAGAATTAGTGATATTTTGTCAATAACATTTCCGCTTGAAAATGGTGTTCCAAAGGGGAATTTCCTTAGTGGCACACTGTTAACTTTAGCAATAAATGATATAAGTAACAATTTACACATTTACCAAATGGAATTAAAAGTAAACCCTGTATGGATGATTTTGCCATATATTATTCAACATCTCGCATAAAACATGCAGAATGAATCATTAATAAAACCATAATGAAAATAGGTGAAGGCCTATCTGTGGGCTTCAGATTTTCCATAGATACAACTCAAGCAGTAATGTTTTATAAAAAAAAAATTGTGGAAAAAGATGAACAAATAGATGTAAAAATCAGAAATCACAGTACTGTACATACGTATACCAATCGGCCAAACAGCAAAATTTTAGGAAAAGTATTTGATACTCACTTGAATTAAAAAGCCCACAAAACATACATAAAATCAAAATGTAAAAGAGCATTAAATATAATTAAAAAACTATCCATCATTACTTGGGGAGTTGATAGACATACCCTTGCTACAATACTAAATAAAGCAACAGTGTTGTCTATCACTGATTATGGAAGTGAAATATATGGCTCAGCATCATATGCAACATTGGAAATGTTAGATCCACTTCACATTGAAGGCCTTAGAAAATGTTGAGGAGCCTTTAGATCATCACCAACTTCATCTTACAAGTTGAGTGTTGTGAACCATCACTGCCTCTCCATAGAGAATTAATAACAATGAAAAGTGCCCTATGAATTCAGATAAGTGGTTCACCAACAAAAAAATTATTTTAATTGAGAGATGTACAGTATTTATAAACAATCATTCACCACCTTTCCCAGTTAGAGCTAAAAGATGGTTTGACTCACTGAAAATAAATATACAGTTACCTCCAGTAGTAAAGCTACCTCCTCCTTGACTGTGAATAAAATAAGGATGTGCACACACACTTAAAGTATTTATCAAAAATTTATTCATATATCCCCAGAACACCATAGACAACATACAGTAGAACATATAAGCCAAAAAGGTCCATGTTATGCAATATACTGTACATAGACTGATCTAAATCACAGTACGGAGTGGGTATACAACAGTATCCCAAGACAAAACGTATCAATTCTCTCTACCTGATAATGCCTACAGTATTCACAACATGGTTTTGTGCAGTTGGATTAGCCATAGAAATAATTAAAGAAACATAATACAGTAATTATGTGTTTCAAATAAGTAACTTACTAAGTACAGTAATTACATACCTAATAGTTTCACTCACACAGCAGCTTAAATTAAAAAATCGTGGTAGCGCTTCGATTGTTTAGTGTAGGTGATTTGTCCCACCCACTAAATTTCTAGTGGCCTTCAAACTTGATAGCTTTCAGGATCAGTTTGATTAATATCATGTCTGATTCAAGTTCATCAATTTTTCACTACTGTAGCGAAGTTGCAACCAAGATTAAATGTCTTATTCACTTTTGTTTGGCAGAGAACTAAAAGTGTAAGGTCAGAAATATAGTAAGGAGTGATTTTGTGCTGAATGTTATGGTTGGGATGAGCTATAAGAAGAGAAGATGTTCTCGAGAGCCAAGATTCATGCTCCGAGCACCCAGCACAATCTCCTGAGCTGCCAGCTACAGAGCACTCAGTGCCTGTTTTCAGCCCTCCTACATTTATCCACTTTTCCCTCACTTGGCTTCCTGCTTCCATCCCATCCCATTGCTGGACTTGAGTCTGGATTAACAGGAAATTAACCTTGTAACAGTGAAAGTGTTGGGCCAGTGGAGGAGGTGACTATCCAGCCCGCCAGCTCTCCTAGACCTAAGTGACTGTCAGACTCCCCTAAACCTGGGAGGAGGCATACTGAAAGTCCAGTGGAGGCTGGTGGGAGGTCTCCCGGGTAGTTGCCCCCAATCGAGCCTGTTGTATATTCCCAGGTTTTACAGACAGCCACTGAAAAGGCATCTCTCTGGATTTGGTGGAGGAGGTGGCTATCCGGCCCGTTGGATCTCTTGGACCTAAAGTCCCTGCCATACTCCCCTAAACCTGGGAGGAGACATACTGGTGGCCCAGGGGAGTCCGAAGGGGTTTGTCCCTGGATAGTTCCCCCCAGTCAAGCCTGTAGCACATTTCCCAGGTATCGGCGGACAGCCACTGGAAAGGTGTCTTGATAGATGTGTGATTTTTTTTATCATTCTTCTAATTGACCTTTTGAATAGAAAAACCATTGCAAGAGCCCTCTTTTTGGATATCAGTCTCAACTCTGATTTTTTGGGCTTTTTTGTTTACCAAGAAAATTGCAGCTGCTTTCAGATGGTCCACAAGATTCTAACCCTTTTTCTTCTTGCTCGGAACATTAGTGGATGAATCTAATGGGGACTCTGTCGTCCACTGAGATGTTAGTCAAGCTAGGCAGAATTCATATGAGAGTTTTGCATCTTGCTCCTGTTATCATCCAGTTCCGAGGATTCCAGCACAAACAGAAAGCGCCATGATGTTTTTTGACTCTTCATGGCCGCCGAAGAAGCACGCAGGTAACGGTCACCATTGTACGCTTCCTGCCCCTCGATGTGGGACCACCTTGACGTGGTGAGGGGGCTCTTGAACCCCAGAAATTTGTTCCTGGGTTTGAGTCCAAGAGCCTCATATATTATATATCTTTGGACTAATTTTATGGAATTTTCTACTTTTGGTCAAATTTATTGGACCTGATAAATAGGAAAAGATATCATAGCTGGGATTTGGGTTTATATTTGAAGCAAAATAGTGGGAACTGTGGTAGGACCATCAACTACCCAATAATGTTCGGACCTGAGAGATATCAGATTGATATCTCAAAGGCGGAACTGTTCTTTAGGGCTGGACCACGGATTCCAGGGGTGTCTGGTTCTGGGGATAGGACTCTCAAGCATTCTAGCCAGTTTGCCCATAATGTGATTAGGGTGGGGATGATAGTATTCTCGTAATACCTTCAGTCCTAGCAAGCGGGTCTGGCTTACACCTGGGCCACTCTAATCATGTTTTGTCATCCCTTATGGGGTAGGGTAGGGACGCGGACATTTGGGAGTCGGCTCTCACATGTGCCATTGGTGGAAGAATAAACATAATGAAAGGTTAATGGCTGAAAGAAGAGGAATAAAGAAATTCATTTCTCGCTAAATGAAAGGTTAATGATATCTTTTAAAGAGCTTTAATCAGGTTTAATTTTTACCTTTTTTTTTTAATTTTTCCTTTTTTTTTTTTACTTCAAATCTTTATGACAAGTAGAAACAAAGATTCTAGTACCCCTGGGCCCTTTAATGGTACTGCCTCGGCACAGTTAACGACTGCTGGAACCTCCTCCTCTGACAACCTTTGCTTAGAAAAATCCAAGAAACATTTTAGTTTATTTACACTGGAACCCTATGCTCCAGTACAGAGCAAACCAAAAAAATTAAATATCATCTTGACCCAACCTTGACTCACTTCGACTCCCTCTTTGGGAGTGTAAGTTGGTCAAGGTTTCTAACCTTAGAAACTGACCAAAAAACATCAGCATTCAAGGTGGAAAATTATTTATTGAGCAGACATTCTGTGACTGAAATGTTGTTTAGACAGATAAAAGAAAAGTCATGGCGTATAGAAGCCACAACAAAACGTCAGTCTGAAGATTATTTATCAATAAAAAATATAGTTAACATAAATATAAAAATAAAAAAACATGATACAGGCAGTCCCTGGTTTACGACGGGGGTTCCGTTCTTACGCCGCGTCGTAAGCAGAAAATCGTCGTACACCGAAAAATCGTTGAAAATCGTCAAAAATCCTAAGAAAACCTTACTTTTAATGCTCTGGGTGTATTAAAAATTATGTAAACTGCATTTTTATTGAGTTTTCATAAAAAAACAAAATTTTGATTATTCTGCCATTTTGGAGCCATATTTCTTCCGTTGGATCGGCATATGATGCATCGTAACCCTGGAACATGCGTCGTAAACCGGGAAATAATTTTTGATGAATATATCTGAAAAGAGTCATAACCTCGGAATGTTGTAAGCCTGACCCGTCATAAACCGGGGACTGCCTGTACTATGAACAGTATTCAGGGTACCATTGTACAGTACTTCCTGAGAATAATAACAAGCCAGTTGAAAAGAATATACTATTAGACTCACTTAAAAAGAGATACTCAAAAGTACAGGATTGTGAACTATGTGATCTGCCAAGTAAACAGATAAATAAACAAATACAGTATTAAAAATCACAAAAAATAAAATTTGAAGGTCAAGATATACCTCAGAAAATAAAAATTTTAGGCCAAACCAGAGAAGTAAGACCATGTGTCCCAAAGCTGCTACAGTGTCAAAATTGTAGTAAATATGGACGTGAAAGAATAATGTTGAAATGAACCTCTGTGCGCGTATTGTGGATCTGAAGAACATGCCACACAATGGAAGTGCATTAAACCAAAGTGTTTAAATTGTGGGCAAGACCATCATGCAAGGTCCAAAGAGTATATGTACTATATATACAATACAGAGCTAAAAATATTACAAGAAAGAACTGGAATGTCTGTAAAAGAAGCTAAATTAGAATAGAAAGTGAGAGGAATTCAAGATCCATCTAAGAAACATACATATTCTTCAGTAACAAAAACCAATGATAAAAAAAAATGCATACAGATAGAAATAATAGAGCACAGAAAAGTAAATCTCAAGAAGAAATTAATGCTCTAGAAATAAAAACTAAAATGGTAAAGAATAAACAGGTACAAATAGAATGAATAATATTTTATCCAATTCATTTGAGATATTATTGCAAATGGGAAGACAGGAGGATGCTACTACAGTAGTAACAGAAAGGTTATGATGGACCGGAAATTAAAGATAAAAAAAAAAAGGCCTTTGGAGAGAACACCACCCAAAGCGAACAAACCAACTATTATTAGAGAAATGTCAGTTAAACCAAAGATAAAGGTTATGAGGAAAGAACAAAAACAAAAGCAAGCTAATAATATACCTTTATCTCCTAAAACAATAGTTAAACCTATGAAGGCGGATATCCAAAACACTTTAGAAGTGAAAGAGAACTGTACCATAGATAACAATGATTATGTCAAGGGAGAAGAGATTACTCCATCTCCAGTACAAGAACAAATGAAAAAAGAAATTACATGATAATACATGTGGATGTAATGATTGTTTCATTGAATTACACGATAATATCAAAACATAATAAAAGATGGCTTAACAAACATTATAAGAAATTTTATGTAGTATAGAAAAAAAGAAATCAAGGATTTGAGTACCCATGAAAAAGGTTGCATGTACATCAAGCACTTAGTATATTATAAAGAAAAGCAAATGAATGTCGTGAGTAAATTATTACAAAAAATCCAAGTTGATAATACAAAAAAGAAAGTAAAACTTGACTGCTATAACATATTTCAGTAGCTATATTATACAAAGGAATGTAAATGGTCTACAGTCAAGACTACAACTGGGAGAAATATAAAGATTACTAAAAGAATACGAACCAGTGATATTACTGTATGTTTACAGCATGTCAACAAAACAATATCAACATTAGGTAAATATACCTTAGCATCTACACCTAGAGAGGAAGAAGGGAATTTAGGTACTGTTATTTATATGTACATAACAAAGTATGTTATGACAAAGTACCTGTAAGCTTTAATGACCTGCAAATATCGAGTATCAGAATTCGAATAAAAATGATAATTATGTAATTTATATAATTTATACAATCAACCCAATAAAAATTACGACATTAACTCCTCCGGGGGTTTTCCTCTCTTGGCTTGGAGTGCGCCCACTTCCGAACAGTTCATAACCTTCCCATTTTGTTCAAACATGATCGCTTCGGAATGTTCCGTTGACTCTGTTTTTATGTCTATGAGTTTTGTCCTGTTAGCCCGGTTTTCTCTCCGGTTTTCTCCGGGGGTTTTCCTGGTCTGACTAGGCTAGTCGCTGCTACGGTACTCTGCTCCGGCATCCGTTCCAGCATGCCCTTTTCTCATACGTTTTTGGCTGGTTTTGTCAAGTGCAGGAATGCTCCGCTATCCTGCAACAAACCAGCGATCAGTTCCCATTCTGGTGCGCAGTCTGTTTTGGATTTATAGTTTGGCACGGAAGGTTATGAAGTACGCTATGCTCTCCCGAGCAGACTTCTTGATGAACCCGTAGGTTTTATATATACCTGTCGGTTTTGTCTCCGCCAAACTCCGCCTCATGTGACTTATTCTTGGCTCGGAAGGTTGTAAAGTACGCTATGCTCTCTCCGAGCAGGCTACTTGATGAATCCGTAGGTTTTATTTACATCAGTCGGTTTTATTTCCGCCAAACGCCGCCTCATTTGGCTTATTATTAGTCGTTTGGCACCCGGCAGATTATTGCGTTATGCGCTATGCTCTCCCGAGCAGGCTACCTGATGAATCCGTGGTTTCATATACACCTGTCAGTTTTACCTCCGTCAAGCTCCGCCTCATGTGGCTTATTAATAGTCGCTCTTTCGGCGATAAATCGGTAGGTTTCACATATACGCCTATCGATTTCCCTCCTCCAAACTCCGTCTCCGGGAGAGATTCTCGTTAAATCGGTAGGTTTCATATAAACCTATCGGTTCTCCGCCTCTTGTGGCTTATTAATAGTTAATCTTTCGGTGTTTGGGCTCTCTCCGGGCGAGATTCTCGGTGGATCGGTAGGTTTCATATACGCCTATCGATTTCCTCCGCCAAACTCCATTTCCGGGCGAGATTCTAGATAAATTGGTAGGTTTCATATACACCTATCGGTTTTTCCTTTGCCAAACTCCGTCTTATATGACTTATTAATAGTTGTTCCTCCGGTGTCTGGGGTCCTAATTTTTCCCCCTCCTGGAGGCTGGCCGCAAGTCTCGTAACTCTTCGCTTCAAGTTAACTGTTTACGGAGAGTTTTCTGAAGACGTTGCGGCCTTCTGTCTCGTTCTCGAACCTGTGAACATCGTCCCGGAGCGATAAGTAGGTGCGGGAATAATTGAGGCAAACCTTTTCCGCTTAGCTCGGAATTAGGTGAGGCAAACTTTTCCTTTAGGGGATTCGTTAGCTTCTCATCCCTTTTCGACGGTTCCTGGTCTACCGTCCCTAAGGTGAAATCATTTAAAAAAAAAAAAAAAAAAAAAAAAGAAGACCCTTTTTAAACCAAGAAGACCCGCTCCGGGGCCCCCTCGAGGACGTCTCGGATCTCTAATCCAGTGCCATCTACGAGTTTGGCCTCGTCTTCTGAAAGGACACGGCCCAAGCAAAAAGCAAGGCGGTTACCCCCTCCTTCCTTTGTTGAAAAACTCTTTTACGGGTTTCCTTATAAGGAGCTCGATTGGAGGGTCATTGTCAACCTATTAAACTAACTATCTACCTCATGGTCCGTGCCTTCCCTTTCCCAGGAGCTTAAATCCCAAGAGATTAATCTCAAGACTCATTGTCAATGGATCACCTGTTAAATCCTGCTCCGTTCGAATTCTATCGTTCGGACACCTCCACCTCTTTTCCCCTCCAGTCTGGGGAATTTTGGCGCCTTCCCTTTATGCTTCCCAGCATGAAGGCACCCTCCTGTCGGGGGTGTGGGCACACGGAGGTTGGTGGAAGGGCATTTCTTCCCTTCCGGTCTGGTATCCCCTTATCCGGGTTTTGCCAGACTGTCAGAACGAGCATGGCATCTGTCTGGCAGGATCCATAAGTGAGCCCTCAGCTAGGGGCTGGACACATCGTCTCCGCTGAGAACTCTAACAGAGTGGCAGGCGGAGAATTCTAAGTTCACGCCAGCTGTGGGGTCTTACCGTGCTCTCTTTGAGAGCCCTGTTTCCTACCCTTGTGCTCCGAATGTAGCCCCTCTTATCAACAGGCTTGTTTTGAAAATATATCGCTGAGGCATTTCTGGAAAACAGATATCACAGATACGTTCACAGTGAATCTTCTAACCCCGGACTACGCTTCTAATTTATTCAGCGTATAGCTCCTAAGCTTCGGAGTCAATTTCCGGAAGCTGAAACAGGGTGTAAGTCAGGCTTGCCCGTTCCGCCTTGAGCTGAAAATCTTATGAACATTTTCACCTGGAGAATTAATCTTTTCCCAGGTGGGCGTTATTCCTACGGCCTGTCTGGGGCTACTAATGTTACTCAGAGCCTCCGTTCTCATGGGTGTCTACCCCTACGAGCAGAAATGGTCTGATCTTGCCGGGCCCTGTCCCAAGTCCGGCAAGAAGTTCATGTAGTTCAAGAGCCCCCCTGCTCAGGCGGTGGTGCAGGCTCTTCAGGTCTCTGCCCCTAGACAGCCGTCAGCTCTCACTCCCAGCCTCCACCTCGTTGTGTGCGGGTTCAGCCAACACATCAGCCCCTTGTAACACCCCCGTGTGTCTCTGCCTCCCCCACGTGCCTCCACCGGAGTTTTCTTTGCTTTATACGAAAACTTAAGGAAAGAATTTTCACTTGACATTTGGCCAGAGGCTCTGACCCTCGGGGTTATCATAGGAGCAGGGAAGCATCCTACTCCTCTCCGAGAAATTGGGAAGGCATACGCTTCACGGGAGGCAATCAAGCCTTCTCCCTGTAGTATTTCTCATATGGGTGGGAGGCTGTACCATTTTCAGGGCCACTGGAACTTCAGTCCCGGGGCCCAGAGTATAGTTATCAGGGCCCGGGGTGGAGCTGGACTGTTGTCCCCCTCCCCCAATCAGGTTCAATCAGCCTCCGGGCAGAGTTCTGGGGGTCTTTGTGAATGGCCTGTCAGGCTTTTTCAGTCTGCCAAGGAAGTTCCCTTCCACTGGAAAATTTTTCCGGGCGTGTCCCGTTTATTTTCCTTATTCAATGCGGCAAGTCTCAGTTGCTTACAGTCTTGTGGGTTCGGATCCTACTGCTCCGTGGAGCCGTAACCACCTCTATAGACCTTTCCGACGCTTCCTTTCACATCTTGGTTGCAGAAAGGTCCTATCCCTTCTTGGGATTCAGACTCGGGGAGCAGGTGTACCTCTTCAGGTTCATGCCCTCATCAATGCGGCTCCAGAGTCTTTGCCAGTTTAAACAATACCGTAGTTCAACAACTCCAGTATTAGAAGGCTATGCTAGCTGCATATCTAGTTGCCTGGCTCATTTGGGCACCCAGCGTCGGGAATTGCCTGAGGGTGCCGGTCATTATAATCGGTTTTCTAGAGTCTTTGGGCTTCTAAGTAACCAGGAAGGAATCCCACCTGATTCAGGAGGGTAGCCTTCCGTAGTTGTGAATCTGGTGGAAGCGGAAAGAGATAGCAAGGGCGACCTATCATTTCATCAATTCAAGCATACCTCTCGCCGTGCCCAAGAAAAGGTCTTGGGTTCTCTCCAGTTTGCTTCAGTGATGGTTCTCCTTCTGAAGTCAAAGCTGGAGTTTATGACCGGGGTATGGCAGAGTCAGGGACGTGTCTCCCTGATTCCTCCTGCTTGAATAGTGGCCTCCGGCCTTGCACAACTATCAAGTGCTTACCGAAGTCAGTTCCTCTCCAGCTTTCCCCTCCGGCCTCAGTATTCCACACCGTCACCTCTCTGGGCGGGTGAGGTGGATATTTTTTGGCCCAATGAAGTACATGGAACTTAGTCGGTCACGTTCCGGCAGTTCCATATCAACGCTTTGGAGGGCGGTGACAGTCTTCTTGTCCTTGGGAAACTTCTTCCCCCCAAGAGGTTTCCTTTTAGGCTGGTTCTGAACAAAACAGCAATAGTGCGCTGCGTAAACAAGTGGTTTTGGACTCGAAAGTTGCTTCATTCAGGTTATGGTTCATTCTTCTCCATAACCAACAGACACAAGTGCCTCTGTCTACCACCCTTCTCGTAGGGGTCCAAAAGGTCACTGCTTTTTCCCTATCCAGGGCCTCCCCCCTGGTGTTGGAATAGTCCTTAGACGGAGCGTCATTCAGGTAGTCTTGTGACCTTTTCCTGGACCTGGAAGTAGGTCTGTTTGCAACCCAATTCAGCCACAAACTATCAAGCTGTCCCGTCTGGTATAAACTCAGCCTGCGTCAGCCCCCTCAAACTCTGATGTCCTGGCTTTGTGGTCTTTGTGATCTTACAGTTTAGGAGGAAACTGATATTGGTCCTGTTATTACTGTTTTCCTGAAATCAGTTAAGGATCCTACTCTACTGCAGTATGGTTCTGCAGTTAAGTAACTAGCACTCTTCACATAGTTTTCAAAGCTACAGTAATGATGCGGCCGCATTGGCCTCGAGGAAAGTGTTTTGTTGGAACCAGACTCACAGGCTCTTAACTTTCATCCCTAAGGTCTGTGTTCGTCTAAGAACAGTACTCCGTCCACATTCGGTTTCCTGGTCTTTGAGTAATGTATCGGAGTTAGCTTCCGGTAACCAACAATCATCTTGTTCTTACCTTTCCTTGTTGGGGAAGCCCCAAAATTTTTAATCAGCTTAGCTTCTAGTGTTAGTTTTCCTGTACTGTCTGCCCTGTCTGGCAGAACCAATCATTTTGGTTTCCCCTCATCAGGGGTAGTGTTGCAAATTCCTAACCCTAACTTTCTATCTACAATTGAAGGTCCTCATTTTCGGTGGTCACCTTGGAAAGTACTCCCCTTTTACAAGGTCTGTTTCTGTGCCCAGTTTTCTCCTTGCAGGCTTTTTTAGACAGGACCTCGCAATTTTGTCAGATCCTCTTCTTTAAAAAAGGGGGGGGTACTGTCATTGGGTCTGCTATTAGGCAGGAAGTATTTTCTTTATACAAGCCTATTCAGGTGCTATTCTAAGCTCATGATCTTAGACGGTGACCACTTACATTATTTTCATTACATGAATTTAGAGGACCTCACTAATGTTCAGGGTAGAATTCTCCTAGTTTTCAACGTCTCTATTTAAGTCTTTAATAGCATAAGAATGATGTTTATTTCTCTGTTATTATTTCACCAGGTGACACGGGACCCGATCCAGAAAAAGGATTTTGACAAAGGAAAAATCTATTTCTGGAGAGGGGCCCGTGTCACCCGGTGACCCACCCCTGTTTTTCATTCTCTCCCTCCCATGGTAAACTTCATTCTAGTGAGGTGGGTGCTAACATGGAATGCGGCTAGTGTTGCCTTGTATACAGTCCGCGAGTAGTGCATGGGCTTGTATCGGCACCTCTCTCGTTGGGACTTTTGACATTGGGAATCTCTGTAGGATAAGGTTCCGTGTTTTTGTAGTTCACCCTTTTCCATACACGACTCCATTTAGTGGAGCTCGCTCT
The DNA here is from genome assembly GCF_040412425.1 of Macrobrachium rosenbergii. Lineage (NCBI taxonomy): Eukaryota > Metazoa > Arthropoda > Malacostraca > Decapoda > Palaemonidae > Macrobrachium > Macrobrachium rosenbergii. Next base: position 61,349,285 of record NC_089745.1, on the reverse strand, counting down.
GGGGGTAGTAACTCCAGCATTTCATTTAGCTTTCTCTGGTATCTAGCAACGGAATTACCTAGAAATAAGTGCTGAATGGACTTTTTCACCGGGTGACACGGGCCCCTCTCCAGAAATAGATTTTTCCTTTGTCAAAATCCTTTAATTAATAATGCCAAATAACCTACATTAGTAGTAGGTGATTTTAATGCGCACAACCCAATATGAGACTGTAATTATGCAACCTCAAATAGAGCAGGAAGTAAAATAGAACTCATAGATTCAAACATGTGCTGTATAAATGATAATGAAATCAGCACATATTTTTCAAAAACACATGGAACGTTTTCTTCAGCAGACTTAACGCTGTGTATAAGCATAATAGACAGGTTGCATTGGAATACAGTTGATGACTTGTACACCAGTGATCATTTCCCAATATTAATTTCGTTATTACAAAATAATCCCGCCCAAACATGTCCCTCAATATAACATTTATAAAGCAGATTGGGAGCGATATGGATTCTACACTAGGAGTATCCCACCATTTGAATATTTAAATAATCATAATGAAACTAATAAGTTTTTTGTTAATTTTATTAAAAATGCTGCTGATAAAGCAATACCAAAATCAAAATCTCATCCATCAAAACACAAAGTCCCATGGGGGTCTCAAAAACTAACAGAATTAATAAAAATAAAACACCAAATTGGAAGACAATTAGATAATTTGAATAGAAAGTTCAGTAAAGTAAATAAAACTTTAACTATATTAGAAGAAAGTTTACAAAAACTTACTATATTAGTATTAGAAATTGGTACATTAAAACCTCTATATAACAAAATATCTGCAAAATTTAAAAGAGAAGTAATTCAAGGAAGAGTCATTTCATGAAGGAAATATGTACCAGATCTCTCTGATAATATGCTCATACAAAAAAATATGGGAAAAATGCAGGAAAATAGATGGTACCCATTTTAAAGCACCTAGACATTAAAGATGGGAAAAGAATACTTGATCCAAAAGAAATAAGCTGTGTGATAGGAGAAAATTTAGCAAAAGTAAGTAGGACAAAAATTTAGATGAGCATTTCCACACAAAGAAAAATAGTATAGAATTAATAACAATAAATTTTGAAACAATAGAAGATATAATTGTAATAGAAAATTTAATCTGGAAGAGTTGGAATTTGCTCTGTTGAACAGCAATAGATCTGCCCTCGGAGGGGACAATATTTGTTTTGAAATGTTCTGCCATTTAGCACCTTGGCAAAGTCCTACTTATTACAGTTTTATAACCACTTTTGGCTTCAAAATTTATAACCTGATGAATGGTGTAAAGCTATAATTATTCCTATCCCCAAACCTGGAAAAGAACCCAGTAATGTAAACAATTACAGACCAATTTCTTTAACAAGTTGTTTATGCAAATTACTAGAGAAAATGGTAAGTGCTCAACTAACATGGCACATTTGAGAAAATAAAATTTTGACTCGCACTCAGTTTGGGTCACAATGTAACAAATCTACACTGGATTCTCTCTCTAACTTGGAAGACCACATACAAAGTGGATTTGAACGAAAGCAAATTACTGTAGTTGTCTTTTTTGACATTGAAAAGGCATATAATACTACATGGAGATATGCAGTATTAAAAACGTTGCATAAAAACAGCATCTGTGGACATTTACCTAGGTTTATCCAAAACTTTCTGACAAATTGCACTTTTCAAGTAAGAATTGATGGTGTATTGTCAAGTACATTTTCACCTGAAAATGGTGTTCCACAAGGAAGCATCCTTAGTGGCCCACTGTTCACTTAAGCAATAAATGATATCAGTAATAATCTACCTATCGGAATTAAAAGTAACTTGTATGTGGATGATTTTGCCATACATTATTCAACATCTCGCATAAAACATGCAGAGCAAATCTTTAATAAAACTATGATAAAATTAGATGAATGGGCCTTATCCATAGGCTTTAAATTTTCTATAAAAAAGACTCAAGCAGTAATGTTTTATAAAAGTAAAAAGTGGAAAAAAGGTGAAGAAATATTTAAAAATCAGAAATCATTCCATACCAGTTGGCCAAAAGGAAAATTTTTTGGATCAGTACTTGATACTCACTTGAACTGGAAAGCCCACATATCATACATGAATTCAAAATGTAAAAGAGCATTAAACCTAAGTAAAAAACTGTCAAACAGTAGTTGGGGAGCCGATACTCTTACTGTACTGTATAAAGCAACAGTGCTGTCTATCATTGAATATGAAAGCGAAATGTATGGCTCGGCATCAGAGGCAATGCTGAAAACGTTAGACCCACTTCATAATGAACCTTTAGATCATCATCAACGTCATCTTTACATGTTGAATGTGGCGAACTACCTCTCTCTCTTCATAAAGAGCTAGTAACACTGAAGAGTACTCTGAGAATTCAGACAAATGATTCCCCAACCAAAAAATTATGTGGATTAAGAGATGTGTTTACAAACAATCATCCACATCCTTTCCCGATTAGAGTTAGAAGATTGTTTGAGTCGCTAAATATAAATAGTTACCTTTAATAGTAAAATTACCTCCTTCTTGGACAGTGAATAAAATGAGAATTTGTACACACTTAAAATATTTATCAAAAAGTTACTCATATACCCAAGAACACCATAGACAACATGCAGTAGAACATATAATCTGAAAAGGTCCACATAGCGCAATATACGCTGACAGATCTAAGTCACAATGTGTAGTGGGATATGCTGCGGTATCCCAAGACAAAACGTATCAGTTCTCTCTACCAGATAATGCCTCAGTATTTACAGCTGAGTTGTGTGCAATAGCGTCAGCCATAAAAATAATTAAAGAAGCCTCATTTAATAATTTTGTGATTTATAGCGACTCCAGAAGTGCTATAGAAGCCATTCAGAGTTAGAATTTAAAAAATAATATTGTACAACAAATTAAGTTTTCACTCCATAAATTGTATAATAGTGGAAAAAATATTGAAATATATTCAGGGATTAAAGGAAGTGAAGAGGCTGATAAGCAGCTAAAGAAGCGGTCCACATGACAAGAGTAAATGTAAACATCCCTATTAGTGACTGTATAGGATATATGAAAACAATCATTGTAAGTAAATGGTAAAATCTATGGAATGAAGAACATGAAAATAATAAATTAAAACAAATAAAATCCACAGTTGGAAAATGGAGTTCATCATATCAAAGAGAAGACAAACACAAGTAATTCTGATGTGTCTTCGAATAGGCCATACTCGTTTGACACATGGACACTTAATGAACAGTCCATGTGGCCCTCCTTCCGAATGCCCAGAGCAAAGTGCTGATAACAGTCAAGCATGTATTGTGTGAATGTCCAAAATATAACCTGCAGCGATTATCAAATTTGGAAGTAGATCAATGAAGGAAATTTTGTCAGAATCTTCTACATTTTCAGTAATACTAATTTTAATGTTCATGAGGAACTGTGATTTAATTTATAAAATATAAAAATAAAGTAAATAATAAAAGTACAAAAACCTGCAGGGTGTCTAATGAATTTTAAAACTACTAAAATTTAAAATTTTACATCATGTATTCTGAATTTTGATACTGTATACCTTTTTAATGAGTACAAATGGAAGCATGCGTATACATGTATTTATTGTGTGAGTGTGTTCCAGTATGAGAGTGTATGCCTTTGTGCAGTTTTTAATTTCATTTTCATTCATTCTTCACCATACAGAATGACCTATTTGTTCCCACTGCTAGGCCTCTGGCCTAGACCTGTCATTTCATCCAAATCTTTCAGGCCAGCCCTATGAGAGCTGATAGCCAGCTCAGTGGTTTGGTTAACCTGTTTTAATAATAATAATAATAATAATAATAATAATAATAATAATAATAATAATAACAATAACAATAACCCACCAAAAGTGAGTCTATCCAAATGTTAAGACCCAGGTTTGTTCCGCCTATGAACAAATGACAAATGTTTAAAAGTAATTTGTATTTTTCATAGCTAACAAACCTGTGGTCCTAACATTTACTGCCCACCTCTAGCCACCCCTCTGTCAGTTAACCCTGGTCTGGAAGAAAACTAACTATGTCACGGGATTGAGATTAGGTTGCTGGCCTCTTCCTCACTCTTCCCCATGACTGATGCCAGATGCCACCAATTCCTTGCATAAACAGTTCCTATTGTTTTTTACTGTTTCCAGCTGATGCCAGAAGATTTATCCTAATTTTAAGACTGCAGGTTTGGTAGCTATGAAAAATACAAATTAATTTTAAAATTTGTCTTTTAATTTCATAACCCTTCATTCTTATAGGTTTATAAGAAGAGTAAAGACAGAAGCATTGATTTTAATGCAGTAGGCAAATGTGATATACAGTAAGGGCATTGTCATTTTATTTAATGAGACTGCTTTTTTCTTTTTGATTATTTGCCTTATCTGAATGGAATAAAAAAGTGGCAAAATTGCTTGGAAAGGTCACCCCTTGCTCACATATTTGATAAAAAATACCATGTAAATTGATCCTAAATCTTCAACAGTGTGACCAGACAATCCAGTTACCTCCTTCACCTAATACAGTATTTAGGTGAAAAACTGAATTGAAGCTTTACAGTACTCTGTTTAAAAAGTGTATTAAATTTCCCTGTTATTGCAGAGGAAAGAAATGTCTCTGCTGCATATTTTTTGTAGCCCATAAAGTACAGTATTACATTATTTAGTTTAATAAAACCTTGATTTTTTTTAAGAGTTTTTCCATGTATTTGGAATTATTGTATTCTGTCATCAATGTTGGTACTGAAGTGATTTTGATGTCTCCCTTCCTGGGCACAGTATACAGAATTGATGTTGAGATGTTCAGAAGATTAATGTAAATTGCAGTATGATCAGTACGTGATGGTATCCATTTAAAATGATGATATATTAAATGACTTTATCATTTTGCTAGCTAATAATTTTTCCTCTGTTACTTTACAGTCTGTTGTGGAAGAAGTAGTGGCAGCAACAGCATATGTAGAGTTATGTCTAAGAACTGTCACGGAACCTGAACTTAGGCGAGCTTTCTTGGCTTTCATACTCACCACCAATAGTCCTGCAGTTGAACCACCTATTATAACCATTCTTATATCAAGATTACATTCTCCAAATATGGTATGTTATACAAATGTGTTTGGATAAAATTGCAAACTATTGCCACTCTAAAAGATCATGAGGGCCAAGCCATCCAAAGTGCAGAAAACAAAGATCTTTTTATCCATGTGGATAAGGTCTACCCCTCAATCACGTATCTTCCCTTACATCCATACATGTCTTCATTCAGCTCTGCTGTAGCCTTTCAAGTGACAGCAAGTCCTTATAAGGGTTTCATTTTTAAATTTATGCATGAATTCATTCTCCTGTTTTATTAAGCTTGTATTCCCACTTGCAGTCATGCATCATGTTGCTAGTGACCTATTCATGCTCATGTCACATCCATCAGGCACCATAGCATTGGGTTGAGACTACAGTAGGCAAATTGTAATTCATTAATTCTTCACCTGTAAAGTACTGTGTATCTATTATATTTCATTCATCAAAGGGCTCTTAAGTGTTCATTTATTCGCTAGAGACTTAATGCTAAGTCAGAGTATTCATTTATAAAACTTAATTATATTTTATGTTGTACAGTACTTCAGATCTTCCCTTGTTGCCATCATTGTGTCTGAGCTAGGGTGACATTGTGAATCTGATCTGAGGTTTTGATTGTAGGTAGATGCTCTAGTTATTTGGGAAAAGGACCAGATTTTGATTGATCGATCCTCCTCCTCCTCCTCCTCCCATTGGTACATCTTTGAAGCACATAGACAGGCAGTTTTGGGTTTATACAGTCAACCAAAAATGTCGTCTTTGGGTAACGGGGCACTGTTAATGGAGGTACAGTACAGGCATTATCTAAAGGCAAGGAATTTAAAGATCTGAAGACAGTCAGTGGTAACAAAGCTAACTGCTTACTTCATAAAAGTAAATCAGTAAAGATATAATTTACACCAAAGAATTAAGTTTTGCAAGGAAAAGCACATACTGATGTATTGTCTAGGTTAAAGGAATAATTTACTAATAAAAATTTTAAACTATACTTGACTCAAGATTAAAGTAAGGCTGTATATTCCATCCCCTCAGTAATGTTATTGCCAAGTGTATGGCACAAACACATCTACCTAAAGAAAAGTGAAAGATGATATTCCATCTCCTCAGTGATGTTATTGCCAAGCATATGGCCACATAAATACATCTTCCTAGAGAAAAGTGAAAGGTGTTATTCCATCTCCCCAGTGATGGTATTGCCAAGCATGTAGACACATTAATACATCTTCCCAAAGAAAAGCAAAAGATAAGACAGCAGTATGTGTTAACTGTGGGCAGTGGTCATTTGTTGCATGCAGTAATACAGTGGCACCTCAGATTAATGGACAGTTGGGATCCGCCCCACCCAGTGAGTAATGAAGATTGGCATGTAGCCTACATGGTACAGCACCCTGGAGGCAACTCACATGATTTATGGTGAACAGCAACCCCATATAAGTAATTGATAGGCCATCTTCACTGGTATTAATTGAGATGAATCTTACTCTTTGTTAAAGATAGCTTACATCTTCCTGTTGGTCAGGTGCAGTCAGCATTCAGAGAAAGAGAAGAACCTTTGGCTAACCTGGATGGACTGTCTAATTCACCTCTTTTCTACCAGGAGGGTCTCAGATGTTTTAGGTCTTGTCAGAATTCTTTTTGCTTATATAGTGATAGGTGCTGCTGGACATTCAGGATTTTGGCTGTTACACTGTTTCATGATAGTATTGTAACTTTTTTTGCTTTGTTGGATAGGAATGTTTTCAACTGAAAGCAAATAACAGTAAAAATACAAATACAGTACAGTATTAGGGTCTGCTGCACAAACTCTGGAAATGGGATGTATTCAGCAGAAGTAGATAGGCATTCTACTTGTGACAGTTGTAGGGGTCAGGAGTGTGACCTTAACCTTGGGTGTGAGGAATGTGGGGAGTCATCAGACATACAGATAAGAAATTTCTTAGTTGCAGGAAGAAACAGAAGCGGACAGCTTGCGAAGGCAACTGATTAGAGCAGGGCATAGGTTGGTTACTTCCCTTCTGGCTTCCTCACTTATTGCGTCTTTTTCTCCCAATCCATATCCTTCCCTTGCTCTCTCTTCTCCTCCATCGGTTGCCACCTGATCCCAATTCCTCGATGAGATGGGGGACATGGGGATCTGCTGCAGGGACTGTATGCACTATTGGGCCTATTGTCTCTGCTGTGGGTTCAACTTAACATTGGGAACAGTATCCGTTTTACTTCTATAAATTTTCCTATTTCCCTCTTCTTTCGTTGATGACCTGGGGATGGCATTGATCATGAAAACAGCTGTGCATTGAATGTGATGCCCCGATTTAGGGTAGGTAATAGATAGGTGACCTCCAACCCTACTATCTTAGTGGACTCCTCTAACCCTATCCCTCTTTATTACCTGCCTTAATCTACACTTCCCAGTGTTCTCTTTTGCTTTTCAGAGAGGTTCTAGTAACTTGTTTCTTTGGCATTGTATTTGAAACCAGCTGAGTGGTGGGATATACTGCAAGGTCCCTACTCATTGTGAGGACCAAAAGTTGATGGCTTGTGGATATGCGATGTAGGGGACGTGGCAGGTTGCTGACTCTTTTCGCCACTTCCAGTGCACATGCAGCTTTCCCTCCAGCACCGAGACCAAAGCATATACAGTATACTGATGGCTTTAAGTCAGAAGATGGAGTTGACTGTGCAGTAGTAGGAATGATGTAATCAAGAAGAAATTACCTACTTCCTGCCCTGCTTGAAGCTTTAAAATCTGTTTTTAATAAGGAAAGATTTGTGCAAGTTTTATCATATATTCTGACACAAATAGTCTTTTATTTTCATTTAAAACAGCTGCTGCCCTTTCACCACCTAGTACAAGAAATGCCGGATTGGCGGGCCCTCCTGTACTTCCACAAGCATATCAGGGTGGGCTCTTGTTGGGTACCTGCTCATGTGTGTATAGGTGGGAATGAGAGAGCAAACAAAGCAGCTAAAGAGGCAATAGTATTACAGAAATTATACAATTTATATAAGTAGTCAGGGCCGGCTCTAGGTTATTTGGTGCCCTAGGCTAGAGTGGACTTTGGTGGCCCCAAAAAAAAAAAAAAAATGCAACATGTGCACATATATTTATTTTAAATGCATCACTGCAGCACAACAACCTGAAGAAAAAATACAAACTATTTCGATAATTATATTAATAATAGTGTAAAAAGTAACACCTGGTGTTGTGCAGATGTTATGGAAAAAATGTGCAAAATCTAAAAAGCAATGTAAAACAGTGCAATGAAAAGTAAAAATCAAAATATAAAAGTTTCAGAGTAAGGAAATTTTATGCTTTCCTGTTTGGTTATGGTATTCAGTAACAAAACTCTTTAAAACAAGGAACACAATGTGCAAACAAGACAGTCTTAAACAATAAATAGCACTAACATCTCCAATGTTCTTTAGAACTTCACACGTCTTGACTTCCTAGCAGCAAAGGCATCTATGGTTTCATCAAATAAAATTTGTTTAGACACTTCCTGATTAATATTTATTAATGCCGGTCCATTGAGGCATTGTAGATCTCAAATAAGTTTTAATCGGCTTGAGTCTGGAGAAGCTTCTCCCAGTATTTGCCACAGTCGCCAGAGTGGTGATAGTGATTCTCAGTGCTATCCACATACTGGGATATACTTCCTTTAGATTTTTTTGCCTTCAGAAAAACCAGAATTTCAAGTGTTGTCATCTTGCACTAGGGCCAAATTGGAAAAAGTTACATTTCCACAGTCAGTTCTTCCGCAACTAAGATAAGTCTGACTGTTATGAACTGCAGTCGGTTCAGCAGGTTCTTAAATACAAAAGAAGTATGGGACTGGAATGACTGGCAGAAATTGAGGCAGACAAAGGAGGAAGGAGCTGAACAAAACGAAAAAGTGACCTTAAACTAATTTATTATAATAAAGTTATATACATTATATAGAAATGAGTCAGGTTCAGTGAGGTAACACTTGAATGAACAATTCAATCAACATTATTAAAGAGCAAATTAAACAAAATCGAGTCAGTACAATAGACAGTCCAAGTAATTAAACCTCAAATAAATAAAAAAAACACTTAAGCAACATAAATAAACACAGGCAGCAAAGCAAAACAAAAGCAACAATAATACAAGCAGCATAATACTGATACATAAATGGCATAATAAATACATAAGCAGCATTCTTCAATAATTACATTACAGCCATTAAAACATGTAAACAAAAGTGACTTCAATGATAATATCCAAAACTCGTCCAAAAATTTAACTACCAAAAACAATTACACATAATTAAGAGAACTTTGTCTCAAACATATACAACGTCCCAAATCGGGCTAAACACAGAAACAGACAACCTCAGAAGAGTTGTTAAGACAGACACAACTGTCTACAAGGACAAAGTCAAACAAATGAACTCCTTGTGCCACCAAGACAGCCTCTGACTGCTGAACAGGAACAAATCCACACACCGGATGACCACGGCCTAGTCGTCGAGGCAGTCACATGCTGCCGAACGGGAACCAATCCCCACATTAGATGACCACGGTCGAGTCATTGAAATGCCCTCAGCTGCCATCAGGGATGAAGTCACACACAGACAAGGAGATCCTTTACCTCCTGTTGAAGCCAACAGGTAAGCAATACCTGCCGCCCATCCAAACTGACTCCCTGCTGCTCTGCTGCCGAGATACTGATTCGTTGCTGCTACGAACCTGACTGCCGCTGTCAGAGACAATGCGACAGACATCAACTTTCCTACAAAGAAAAACTTACAGGTAAGGAGGCAACAATCCACCAAGGGAACAATCGGCAAATGGTTGTCCCATCAAAACAAGCACTAAACCTCACACTGACCTATCTCCAAAGGTCAGGGTTTAGGTCAGTTCTTTGGCTTGCTTCTCAAGCTCATCAGGTGGCAGATCAGGAAGTTTATGAGAACACTAAATTTATTGGCAATGTCACTCATCATTTCTGTTCTTTCTCTTAGTGAGGAAATGCACACATCAACAACTGCATTGAAAAAAGAAACTTCCATTCTCTTCAGTGCACCATTGGGCTGCTCATCGGGAGCCACATCTGTAATTTGGCACCCCCTCTGTAATTTGGTGCCCTAGGAAAATTAGGTGGGACAACATAATAGGTAACGTGAAGTTGATCATTCGACCTTCAGTTAAGAGATGGCAGTTGCTAGATCATCTAGATCAATGGGACTAGCATTATTTTTACAAGGCTGTGTATAGGACATATGCTAATGCAAAGTAGAGAAGGGTGACAGACACCAATCTAAAGCTCCTATCAAGAAATTTTAACAGTAAAGCATTTTCTATTTGATTACCCACTTTTTACCCAAGAAAGAAGAGCTACGTCACTATGTGGCAGGTCCATGATTGAAGTACTTGATAATAATTGTGATGGAATAGAACAATGTTGTTTATAAAGAAAATTAGCTTTTATCTTAGAGTTTCACTTTTTTCACCAGATTTTACCTACAGACAGTCCCCGGTTATTGGCGGGGGTTCCATTCCCGACAGCGTGACGATAACCAAAAATCAGCAATAACACCAGTTATCGGCCCTGATAACCGGATATTGGCACCAATCCCCGGTTATTGGCACTGCTGTTAAGCGGGGATCGGCGCCAATAAGCAGAGATCAGCGCATATTGGCACCAAAAATCCAGTTACCATTGTAGCTAGACAAGCACCGTAAAACCGGATCGCTGATAACCGGGGGCTGCCTGTATTTGTTTTTATTAAAGACTTATATATATTGACATGAATGTTATCTGGGGGGATCTAGTTTACTAATGAGGTACACTAGGGAATATTATCCGGGGGGCCTAGTTTACTAATGAGGTACGCTAGGGATATATGCAACTTACCTTAGATAACACCTAATCTGGACTCTGGCCTTGAGGTCCGATAAAATCTGTAAATCAATCAGTCAGTCAGTCTTCCATCAGTTCTGCTTCCTATTATCATATGGAGCCCTATCTCTGCTCCCCTTTCAGTTTAGGAGAAGTGACCGGATAATTTAGAACTGGATGTTAGTCTGGTTTTAGACTCAGTTAAGTGTTTGTTGAATTTGGGCAAAGAAGCTGGTTCCCTCCATGGAGTCACCCATTTTTGCGTTCTCCCCAATAGGAACCCTTTACTGCCAGGGAACCTGGTCATATCTTGAGATGAAGTTGCTCTGAGCCCCCTGACACCATTCTGTCCTTCATCACCAGTGACTGGTTGTATTTCTTGATTGCCAAAGGATTGGTCTGGTAAAGGCAAGTCCACAAACCAGTTGAAACATTTACCATCATCAAGTTCCAATGATTGCGATGTAGGTATAGAGTTAAACTAGTAATTTAGTAGATAACCATAGCTACAAGGTTAATATTTTGTCTGATATGAGTTCTGGTACTCAAATTAATGTTATTCAGTCCATAGTTAAGCCTAATCCTTTTGTTTCTCTCTCACAGTCTCAACCTGTTTGTTCTTTTTTTCATCAGTTTCCTTCCCACTTGTTTTCTTTTTCTTCACACAAATAACCATTGCATTGGAACTTAGACTTTTGTAATCAACGATCTTGACAATCTTATAGGATAGGAAGCAAATTAGTGATGCTATGAATCTTTGGCACTGGTAAAATACACCATCATGAAGAAAAAGAATTGGTTTGATGGATGAGATGGAGAAATTGTGTTACATGGATGGAAAACCAGATAAAGAAGAGTATGTTTAGCCTTGTTATGATCCAGGCTAAAGCAAGAAGTCTATGGTGTGCTGGAGATTCTATGTATATGCAGTATATAGTTTACAGCAAGTCATGAGTGGTTCCAGCATTTTTAAAGACAACGTCCAGCTATTAATTTTATCATTTAATTCTTTGGACATTCTCCAGGCTCCATGTGCTTTCATTTGTGTACATTATTGGTGGGTGCCTATAAAATTATTTTTTTTATTTTCATTGCATGTAATTCAGTAAATTATGCGCGATATTCAACAATATATTGTAAAGTAGGCTGCGTGTTAATGATTTTGCCTAGCTGTAGAGCATGTGCTAGGCAGGCTAGGTTAAGATGTTTGTTAGGTGCGCTAAAATACAATTTCATCTTACTGTGTTTTCAAATTCTGACTGGTTTATTGGAACATAAACCAATGGCAACTCTTAACACTTTCAGTAGTAATACATGTCTGCAGTTTAGTTGTGGTTATGCATCTGGTTAGAGAGATTTCCATATGGGAACCGAACCACAACTTTTGTACTCACAGTCAACATGTTTATAAGCACCAATTTAGTGCTCAGTGTGCTGTACCATTTACAGTGCCTGTTAAGTGTAATTGCTCAAGTATAATAAGAGGTTTGTGTTTATGCAACAAACTTTTTCCATATACAGTATATTAATGGTGAAATATCTTAACACAGTACGGTAATACCTCCAGTTAAGTCATTTTGACATAAGGTTTCAGTGTTAGAGCTTTTAGTTAAAAATTAGGGGAAAAGTAAAAGTCAAATTACATCCATTAATTCATCTCATCAATTAGCAATGCTGAAGCCCTGTAAAAAACAGAAATCAATAAAAGAAAAGTGCCAAGTCACAAAAAAAATGTGTTAAAATATGTAAAATAATCTACAGTAATAAAATTTACAGTATAAATAATTGAAAGGTTTAGATATGCCTTCAGCTTTTAAGAATATTATATTCTCTTATTTCTGTTACAATTTTCACTCTACTATTGTGTATGAAGTTCCAGCATTCAGTCATCACCGATATAAAAAGAAATCAGTAAAAATATTAAATAACATAAAAACAAATTCTAAAATATATAATACACAGCAGTGAAATCTACAGCATGAAGTAATTTAAAAGCTCAAATATGTTAAAAATATTCTTTTATTTACATGATGTTCAGCTACAGTTTGCACCAAACTGTTTATTACCCATAAAAATACAAAAATTACTAGAAATGTGCAAATTCACATAAAACAAATTATAAAAATACAAAATGATATACCTGTGTACAGTAAAGTAATGCATACACGGACAAAAACTATTTAAAAGCTTAAAAGTATAAAAAGTTAATTTTGTTGTAAATGATGTTTTAGTTTCAGCATTCTGTCATGTAGTATAGTTCTTGGCAGGAATTTTAAACATGTGCTAGCCTGTGTGTTATTTGCAGTGTCTTCATTGCACTGAATTTGGATTTGAACTGTTAGTCCCATGGCTTCAAAGAAAGTTTCTAGTACTAGGGCAAGTAAGCATATGCATTGGTATCAACAGTTGTTCAGGATAAGGCACAGTTTTCAGCCTATGTAAGAATAATGCTCCAGGGATGAAGAAAACCATCATTAACAAGAAAGAGAGGCATAATTAATGAAGAAATGGAACAGCTTCTTTCCTTTGGATTAATGGCAAACTTGTCATTGTATCTACAGAAGCCAGCTTTTGATCATGAGAAAGTGTTGGCTTTGTGTGAAGACCTCAAGATGAAGTTTCTTGATGAGAAAGGCAGAATGTGAGGGAAGTTCAGGGTGGTGTATTTGGTTCAAGCATTGACACATTCTTCACAATGTCAGGCCAAGGCAAAAGTGCTTCGGCCAACAAATCAGCAAAGTCGAATTCCCTGCCATGTTTACATATATAGAGGAGCAGCAGTTTCTTCCAGAACAAATATTTAATGTGGATAACAGATGACATTGGTCTTTACTGGAAAAAAATTCCAGACCATTTATTTATGTGTAAGGAGGAGAAGGGTATGCCAGGCTGTGTGGTAATCTTATTTGGAGTCAGTTGAACAGGACTTTAAGCTCAAGCGGCTGCCGGTGTATCATGTTGAGAATCCTTGAGCGCTGAAAAACATCCCCAAGGTCTGTCTCCCAGTTATTTGGATGTCTGATCTCAAGGCTAGGGTGTCAGCCATTATTTTTTTTTTAGAATTTGTTCTTCAGCCATTTTGTATCTGCAAGAACAACATCCCTTTTAAGAGCCTTCTTATTTGGACATTGCTCTTGGCCACCCACAAAACATCGTCAACAGACTGTAGATGCAGCAAACATGAATGATGAATTTACAATACAGGCATGCAACTTTTGGAAGGCAACCTGCATATAAATGCTGCTTATAAGGAATTTCACCTTTGGGTATGAATGGCATCTGGAAAAAACTGTGCTCTCAGAATGCTCGTGATTTTAAGGGCTTTGCTGAAATGGATTTGAACAAAGCATCAAGAAAATGGACTTGCAGAAGAGGATTTCACTTTGTTACTGTAGGCAGACAAGCAGTCACTGACAAATGAGAAGTTGATGGAGCTTTGGAGATTCACAAGCAGCAGCACTAATTTGAGGACCAGGCACCAGAACCACAACCACAGCTCTTCATCATCAACAAGATGCAGCAGGCCATTGCAAACACTGACAGAGCCCTTGTGCTTTTTGTGGAGATGGATCCCAATGCTGAATGCTTTGCCAAGGCAGTGGAGACAATGCATGACTCATTTGTTTCTTGCAGAATTTTGAATGAAAAGAGAGCAACCAAGTTTAGGGCATACTTGACAAGTTCTTATATACAGCTCCAAACTAAGAAGAAATTCAGTACTCAACATCATCTACGTGGTATTCCCTTCTTCCTCTACCTCCCTCCTCCAGCCCATTGAGCACATTGACTTGAACCATTAGGGGAAGTCAGTATATATTTTTTATTATTTTCTTTAAAGTTTATATATACAGTATAAATTTATCATTGGCTCTGTTGGAGGTTTGTAGGGTGTCTAGGTCATTTTTGAAGGGTTTATTCATCCTAGGTCATGTTTCAGCTGTAGTTGTGAGCTGTGAAACAAATTATTGACTTAATCTGAGGCATTACTGGTCTGTAATACATGAATTGAAGACTTATGAAGTATCTTTATTGATTAGCTCTTTATTTCACTTGAGAATTTTAGATTATCATTATCAATGTTTGAATAGTGATATCATTGAAAGTTCATATTAATTTAATTTATACTGTATTATTTAGTAAAACCCATCAAACCTGTTACTGATGAAAAATATTCATCAATATCCCTTTCCACTGATAATGATAATCTAATTTTTAACTTTAGTTATACTATACAGTATTTTTATTATGTGGTATGCAGTATGTATAAATAGATTTAAATGTTTCTTTCTTCAGCAATTGTGCCTAGTGACACTCAGTCTCTTTTGGACTCTGGTTGAACTTAATTGTGAAGATCTCATGGTGGCCCTCATTTTCCAATATTTGGCACCTTGTACTCATGTTATGTTGTCTCAGCGATCTCGCCTCACTCAACCCTCAGATCCTGCGTCAAAAACTTCACAGCGACTCATTAACCTGATTCCTGCAGTTTGCCAAGTAAGGGTTGAATTAATGTAGTTTGAAATAATTTGTGTTACTCTGTAACTTTCAAAGAGATACTTTTTATATGTGCATACCATTGCATGTGACCTCAGAAAAGGTCACTACAATATAACTTAATGAGACAGTTATATTGTATTACAGTTGATATATAAGACTCAGCTTGCTTTTACTTATTCCAAGAATAAAAATAATTGTTTCTGTATCAAAAGTAAGTTGTAATTTTTTAAAATATATTCCTAGGACAGTATATGTTGTGCTGACTCTCACTGTTTTTAATAATGTGCTGAACTTGTATCAGTGTCTGATCATATTTTGATAGGTGTTCTCTTTAGATTTGTCAGATTTTAGAAGTAGGGGATTTCACTCAAGTATGCTCTATAAATCATGTTTTTATTTAACACAGTAAAACTTTCAAGTTAACCTGAAAATCCTTTACGTAATGTCCTTTTACTGATTAATTGTAGTTTGTGTTCAAGGTGAATTTGCTGTGTTGTTTATGAAGCCATTTATGGAAGGTGTCTCTTTTTAATTTATAGGTAGCAGTGAAGTCAGTAATGAAAGAAAATTATCCTGAAAGTTTACTTTAAGTACAAACACACAAATTACAAAAGCCCAATTTTTTTTATCTTGCATAAGCCCAATTTTTTATCTTCATGAATCCTAAACATTCCATCCTGTACTGTATATAGTTTAGAATATGGTTGCAAGAAGTGGATTGGATTAGGAGGCTGGAAATAATTTATATAAAAGTGCATATTTTGTGTTGTAAAAAACAAATTTTGTTTGGCTTACAAACCCATAATTTACATTCACTGAAAATGCTATTCAAGGTGTAAAAAATTTAGTTCATTCAGAAATCCAAGAATAACTTGCTAAAACAGATAATATAGAGTTCATAAATGTCTGGTTATCAGAAGGACCCAGTGCTCTAAAGGAGTGGGTGTTGTAACTTTGGAGTCAAAACCCTGTACATACAGGAAGGTTAGAAGTCTGTAATTGTAGGGACATTGATATACTGCAACTAAATCATAATGCAGTAGTGGACTGCACTCAAAACTCAGTTGTTACTAAACCGTGGTGGCTTTTGACTTGCATGCTAATTGTGAAAGAGAGAGCATGACTAAAGAAAAAAAAAGGAGAGGGACAAAGGTCCATATGCCTGAAACTGAAGTAGGTTGTCAGTGAAGGTACCAAAATCTCCTTAAAAAAAGTAAAGGAAGAAATCATATAAGCATTAAACTCCGTTATACTGCCAGTCACCACTCTTGCCGTCCTCCTGTGAGACCTGAAAAGGGTGACCCCTAGAGTGTGTAGACAGTGCTTGTAAATTAGTAACTGTTTCACTCTCTGTGAGTGTCTCATGGTAGAAGGAGTAGATTGTCTCACAGATTTAGTATCAGAGTAACTCCCCACTGTCATGCAAGGTATTGCTGTGATCCTCTTAATTGCAAACTTGTGTTTTTTGTTTGAGTTTGTTTTTTCAAGAAACAATGTCTTCTGGAGGAGTAGAACCTTCATCCCTTCCATTCTTTATTAGCTGGAGATCCCCACTATTTTAGTTCGTAAATTCCTCTCAGTTTCAGCAATGTTGTTGTTAAGGGGAGATTTTACTGCTTTTGTGAGGTGCACACTAGAAGTGGTAGCTTTTGAATGTTAGCAGCCTCCTCCGTCATCTGCAAAGTTAGCTTGTTGCTGCAACCCGTATGATGTTGCCTGCTGCATGTGCTGTTGCTGGAACCCTTACAACATTGCCTGTTGTTGCTGCAACTGCTAAGGGCTCACTGCCGTTGAGTTTCCAGTTGCTGTATTTGTTCCCAGGAGTACTGCAACCTCTTCAGAGACAGAGGAGGATAGCTAGACCCTCATCATCAGGCTCATCATCCTCCTTTTCTTCGTGTTTCTCATAGGAGAAGGAAAAAAGGGGAAATCTAAGTTCTCTTGCAAAAAAGTCCTGTTGGGTGTCATGCAAATGCTCTCTCTTTTCAGAGGGAAACAGAGGCTTTCTATTACCTGCACATAATCATCTATCCTTTGGGAGGGCAGGTATGGTCCACCCCACACATACCCACTTAGACAAGACACTTGTGTAGTCCTTTGAGATCATTGATAGATGAGTTTGCTCACCCTGATGACTCTGCACAAGCTTGCTCTTAAGACTGAGGGCATTGTGGTTTCTCAGGACAGCCTCCCCTCAAGACTATTTGGAGACACTCGGTTGTATGCTTGTGTGTGTGTGTGTTGTGCACAGTCCATTTGTTTGGCATGTGCCAGGTGTTCAGACTATGCATGTTTAGACAGCATTAGGCTCCCTCCTCCCCCTCCCTTACCTCCTCACGGGCACAGTGCAGAGAGCCAGTGCTACTTTTTCCATTGGTGCATGCCCATTCTTCAGTGTGCATGAAATGTGAACTCTTTCTCTAGGGGGAAATCTCCTTCCTGGAAGTACTCTGGATTAAGACTACTGTACCCCATCTACTAGTTCAGCATGTGCTTGATCCTTGAATTGCGCAGGTGCCAGCAGTGGGTTGATTGTGCAGCCCAGTACAGTATATCTTTGGTTTATGGACCACTGTTTGGAAGTACACTTAGTTGAGACAACCCTGTCTTCTTGTTAGACACGAGCCTTAGGTCATGCACATGCCAGCAATGGGTGGGTTCACAACACATTCTTCTTGGGACTTCCCATCTTCGGGATTTCATGTTAGATTGCATGCCCACACTCACTTAAGTATAGAATGCTGGGAACCGTTACAGAGGTAGAGTGGTCTTCCAGGTGTGGGGAGAGTGCAGTGACCCTCAACCCTGCTTCTTGGTACATGCACGTTGGCTCCTCATTCATACCTCCCTTCAGTGTGTATACAGCCACTGCACTGAATGGGTGTGGAAGGTTGGTTATGTCCAACAGACTTCCTTTTTTTGGTATTTTCAAATTCTGGAAGGATCTGTTTATATGCAACTGTGTAACACCCAGGTCTACCAGTGGTTGGCTATAGATCTGGGATGTTTTAATTCTACAGTACAAAGTAGAACCTTTTACCACTCGTTTGAGCTGTATTACGCTGAAGCTCATGTAGCTGTCATATTATCATGAAAAAATCTTGGGGTTGGTGAACCATAATTTCAAGCAGCTTTGTCTCTGCAGTTTCATATTTTGGCACCTGGCACCTTATGCTGATTATTCATGTCCACAATGCAAAGAAGAGCTGAGGCCATTGATTTGTCAGCATCTTTGTAAGAGATTCCAGTGCTTGCTTTAGGGAATCTGTTTAATTCTGTAGGGTTTTGCCCTTCTTTCAGAACCCCTTCAGCAGTGTTGGTGCAGAGATCATTTGGTTCCTTGTGAGCCTAATGAACTTGAGGAAATAACCATGGCCATTCTTTTGTGAGCCTATTATATGGAGCTTCTTTAGGGTCCACTCAGTAGGCATAGAAGTTATTCTGGCTGTGGTTGTGTTTGCCTGTGGGGTTTTTGGATCAGGTTAACAATCTGATCTGTGGATTAGAGGGTTTTCTGCCGCCCAGCAGTTATTCAAACCACTTCCATACAACCAAGGGAGATGCCTTAGTATCATTAATAAGTTCCTTTGACAACAGCAATGGCAGTCATAGTCTACATTTGTTCTTGCACTAAAGTGAAGCAAGACCCAAACTAGGGGCATGAAGGAATCATAGACTTTACCTTACTCCTCCCTATTGTTGCCGTCAAACACTTTCTTGTTAGCCTTCTCTTTGTTGCCATCAAACATTTTCCCATCAGCCCTCTCTTCTTGATGAAGAGAACTCCATCAGGAACAGGTTAGTATGCAGCTCCCTGCTGCTCATTTCAGTTGTAACATGGAGTTGGTGGCTGAAAAGAAAAGTTGAAGTACTGTGCTGGGTTTTATTAAACCCTTAGATGGGGCAAAGACATCTGTAGCCAAACCTTTGGGTTAGGCTAGGCTGCCAGGTTGTGGGGTTGGGAAGAAATCTGCTCCTCCAGACCCAGTTCTTCCTATAGAATGGGAAGAGAAACCTTTCATCCATCTGCTCCAGTTGCAGTTAGGTAGGAAGGGAGGTGGGGGGAGAAGTGGGGGGCCACTGGCTGCAGCAATCCCATTCCTCTGCGGCATTAGTAGAGGGTTGCATGTCTTGCCTTTGGCAGTGGAGCAGAGACAGGGAACAAAGTCCTGGATATTTTCCAGTCACCTCTTTGTAGTGGATAGGTTGATTGGGCCCTGGGACTGGTCTTTCAACTCTCACCATAAAACAAGTATAGGTTGTTACAAACTTGCTTTTAGATGGAAACAGTGCATGCATTCTGTCCATCATAGAGGACTTCATGCTTCAATAGTTTTATGGGGTGCACACTTCTAGTATCTGTCCATCAGAACTCAGGGAAGTACTTCTGCTTGTCTGCAACAAGGCTGTTGACTATTTTAGAGCTGTGTTTCACACTGGCAATAGCTCCACAAGTGTTTCCTGAGGGTTCTTACTGGGGTTGTCTTGGGCCCATTCGCAAGGGATAAGCTGGGTGTGTCATGTGGATGATTGATTAGTCTTAGAGTCCTCTGTGATGCTTTTGCTCCTTCACAGAGTTCTCCTACTCTCTTTTTGCTCGACATTGGGACCAGGACATACTGATAAGTAGAGGTTGGACTCTGGTCAAAGTAGCAGACAAGTACAGTACCTGGGAATGTTTGTAGATTTTGCAAATTCAGAGGTATTAGTACTGGTTCCTGTCTTTGCAGGAACAAAAAGATCAGTTTTGTCAATATGTCCTTGCCACCCATTGTCTGGGAGAAGCTCCTTTTGGCATGGGCTGATCCTCTTGCTCTTGCTTCAGTGATGGTTGAACACCACTGAGCAGCTAGCATGGTGATGGGATAATAGGAACCCCTTTGCTAGAGTTTCTCTGAACTCTCATCCTCCCTAAATGAAGCTGTTCATAGATGCATCAAAGGAGTCAAGGAATTTTGAGAAAAGTTTTAATGTGCACAGCCTACAGGGCTGCAATTTTTCACATGGGAAGCTCTTCCTTAGCCTCAAAATCCAATTTAAAACCTTCTTTTATGCCACACTGACGGTAGTCCTGATGTCATCTTACCCCTCCTAGAAATGATTTTCTGTGCCCCATTTACCATATAGGTCTTTTTAATCAAGAGGATCATGTTTTTCTTTCACCTTTGTTTAGGGGGCCAGTTGTTAATCAAGTCAAATACTAATGGAGGAAAACAGATGAGGATCTTTTTTGCACCATAAATGGTGTACCCTCTGGTGAAGTTTGTTTTCAGGGACTTTAGAGAACTTTGAGGGGCATAGGTGTAGAATGCTGGCTAATGATGCACTTTGCCATGTGTATCAATTATTTCTTGAGACAAGTCTCCCAACCCATTGGCTTTGGCTCTTGCCCACAACAGCAGAATTTAGGTTTGGGGCTGGAGGTTGATTACTCACCTCATTCCACTCGGTTTGTCCAGCTGATGTCCTTCAGCTTGGAACCAGTAGTCACTAAGGAGGTCAGTAAGGAAAGATTTTCTGACCTCACTCGGCCTATGGAATGTCACCATTCCTATTGCAATCCACCAGCCTCAAAGAAGCTTTATTAGCTGTATTTTTTTGGGGGTGGGAGGTAAGGAGGTCTACCAGTTCCAGGTCCACTGTATTGTTTTGTCATCTGTATTGACAGTTTTTCAAGAACCTTAGCCCTAGTTTTTGCATGGGCTCATAGGGTTGGGGATATTGGTGCCATTCCTTGGTGAGTGGTTGGTAACATCCCCTCTTTAGTCACTTCATTCTGTGTCACTCTAGGTTTGCTGTTGAACAGAGGTAAATTAGACCATCTGTCAACAGAAGCCACCTGGGCATGGTCAGATTAATTTATATGAATTTAACTCCTAATTTCATTTAGCTTCAATCTTCCATTAATCATGCAGTACTACATTAAACCTTGTTGTTGGCCAAATCATTGATCTTCCTAAGTATTAATCAGGCAATATATTAATAATGAGATTGTGGTGAATTATGCAAATTTTTTGGACAAACCCATCAGTATTATGGCAGCTTTGGGAGATTGTCTGCAACTTGGACTATGTGGACTCTTGAGTTCATGCCTCACTTATTGCTCTGCTCCAGTGAGCTAGGGATGTTTTTTTGGTGGGAGGGGAGTGGAGTGGGATGGGGATGAGGAAATTGTGTCTACCTTTGGAGGAATCAGCAGCTGTTGCCTTGTCCCTCCTGGTCTCAGTTGAATGATATGGACACTGATCACATTTGTGTGTGTTTGATCTTTATACATTTGCTTGTTCTTGTCTCTGCTGCCTATAAAACCTTTAACTGCCTTATAAAATAGGTGCCCTCCTCCCTTCTCCACACCATTGCTTTTTATCATTTTGCTTATAATGAGTGAGAGGAAATGTGTATATAGTATATATATATATATATATATATATATATATATATATATATATATATATATATATATATATATATATATATATATATATATATATATTTATATATATATATATAATATATATTTATAATATATATACAGGTTGACCATCACTAATCCAGCAATCAGCAGTCCAGAACAATCAGTAATCTGGCACAAATTTCGGCTAGAGTTATTTCTAATGTTTCCGCACTAATTTTCAAATTTCCCGGGTCGCTGCGCTAACTCGTTCGCCGGCCGCTTCGATTTGGTGGCGCTGTGTGCTGCACCAACAAACTGGAGGTGTTTGCAAATGCAAGCATGCTTTTGCTGTTCCATTTTTTCATTTATTATTGTCTTTTGGCCTACGCTAAGGTATATCGTATAGGCTAAATATACGGTAGCCTAGCCTACATTTTACTGCACTCTATTCACATATTAACAGCATTATACAAACATCAACATAACAAATGTGCATCTTTTCATGGATCTTTTAAAAAGTTATGCTTTACTACTGCATTGTATCAAATTGCGTATATTCTCATATTGCTTTTGTATTATAAATTGCGATCAATGTTTTGTTTTGGAATCAATAACGTGGTGTTTATTTCGCCGCATTTAACTCAGTTCAGTGCGCTTTTCTTGCTTCTAGTAAGCGTAAATGAATATAGATACTTTATTTATTTGGGACAAGGATATTTTTCGTCATACGAAGTGTTTTTAAGTCTAAATATAACTTAAATACGTCTCATTGTGAAATTAATTTAGCTATTTTTTTCGTTAATATATGATGTTCACGGGAATCGCGGCTGGCCGTTTTGGGGGCATGTTTGTTTTGTGTAAAAAAAAAATCAAGATGCTGTT
>NC_089745.1:61319033-61321533 GCF_040412425.1 Macrobrachium rosenbergii | reverse complement strand
AATATGAACCTGTCAGGAGGACATTGGAAATCGGATGACATCGACACCTTAATCCTCAAACCCCTCATGAAGAAGATGACCCAGGAAACGCGACCGCCAGCTCCATCGCCAAACGGGAGCTAATGAGGCCAAAAACCACTAGGGAATTTGGTCATTCTCCTCCTTAAGAAATGCCACCTCCATAACATCGGGAGGCCTAGGGCCACACCTTTATGTTTTTGTATATATACCATTGTAACTTTCCACCTGTCCATATTCTACCAGTGAACAGGGGCACAGAAGCTAGTGCCGAAATATATGGTTTCAACGTTTAAATAGTGTTTTATGGGCCTTCTTATATTCATATTACACTGTAGTATTACAGGAAAAGACATTCATATATATATATATATATATATATATATATATATATAATCATGAAGTTACAAATGTATATAATATCAAATCTATACCTAATCATGAATATCCCCGATGATATTATCACCGGAGGGAATTTATAAGTGATAAATGGGCGACTTGGCAGTGCCCATCCATTTATTACTTATAAATTCCCTTCGGTGATAATTCCCATCGAAAATATTCAGGTAGCGTGATTTGATATTAGCATTTATTTGTAGCTTCATGATTGTATATAAATCACGATTGTGATAAAAAATCATATATATATATATATATATATATATATATATATATATATATATATATATATATATATATATATATATATATTTTGTAAATAAAATTTCTGACTCACGATAGTGGGAAACCCAGGTCTCTCAGGTGGAAAGCATTTGATCCCCAGGAGCTGGGCCATACAAGTCTAAAAGAAGTTGGAACCTGAGAGCAACTGCACCCAAGGAATTACCTGGGCAAGCTAACTGCTTGCATACCAGCGAAGTTTTCCCCAACTTCCGACTCAGTCAATGACCCAATAGACAACATTTCACATTGAATTATCCCTTCTGAGTGAATAAGATAGAAATCATCAACACACAATCATATATGTGGAACAGAAATAAATTTCTGACTCATATCGGGATCGAATACAGGTCTCTCAGGTGGAAAACAAGGCGTTACCAACTGGGCCATGTCAAGTAACTAAACTAAAATTGGAACCTGATACAATTGCTAAGTCTAAATTACCTGGGCAACTAACTGCTTAGTATACAACCCTGATTTTCACCAACTTCCGACTCAATGACCCAATAGACAAATTATTAATTATCCCTTCTGATGAATAAGATAAAATCATCAACACACAATCAGTGTGGAACAGAAATAAATTTTTGACTTGTCGATCCCTCTTTCTGAGTCTCTCAGGTGGAAAGCAAGGGCGTTACCCACTGGGCCATACATTCTAAAAAAGTTGGAACCTGAAGCAACTGCGTGACAGATTACCTGGGCAAGCTAACTGGCGCATCCTGCTGAAAACATTCACCAACTTCCCGACTCAGCAATGTCCCAATCAGACAACATTTCATTGAATAACTTTTTCCTTTTTAAAGACATAAGATTGAAATGACAGTCAAAGCACCCCAAACCATGAGAGAATCAGGGTGTTGTCTCCCTTGAAGGTACCTAGGGTCAAGAGGGTGCTTTAAAAAAACATTACGACCTCTATGCAAGTGACCGTAAAAGTCGATTCATCTGACCAAAGCAGGCTTAGCCATTGAGACTCATCCCAAGCGCTGTACTTCCAAAGCAATGACTTTTTATCCTCTGTAACTTGGTCAAAATTGGCTTCTTCCTTGCTTGTCCAAGTTCATTGATCTGGCGATTGACGGTCCGATCTGAAACATCACCAAGCAGTTGTATTTGGATTCCTTCACACGTCTTGATGTCATGATGATTAACCTCTTATTGACGCTTTAAAATAGTCATAATTCAATTAAATGCCTTGTCCTATTGGGTTTTTTGCTGAGTCGGTATATCGCCCCTTCCACCCTGGTGAAAAAACTGGCAACCAGCGTTAACAGATGCCCAGTTAACCTGGCGCAGTTTCCTCAGGTTTTAAGACCTGATTCCTTTAATGACTTGTATGGCCCTGTGGGTAACAGATCCTGCTTTCCACCTGAGACACAGGGTTCGATCCGACCGTGAGGCCAAAACATTATTTCTGTTCCCAAAAATTGTGTGTTGATGATTTCTATATATATATGTGTGTGTGTGTGTGTGTGTGTGTGTGTGTGTGTGTGTGTGTCATAAGCAGTCAAACTGTTTGAAATCAGTCATTTTGTGAAATGACTGAAATTTCAGGCAGATAGTGAAATGCACTTAGGGGACATTTATCCCCAGGAGCTAGTACTAAACATATATATAAATACATTTGACCTCCCAGGGACTGGTACTAAACCAGGCGAAACAGTGTAGGTGACTCACTGTTTATATATATGTTATATACTAGCTCCTGGGGGGATCAAATGTCCCTAAGTGCATTTCACTATCTGGTGAAATTTCAGTCATTTCTACAAAATGACTGATTTCACAGTTTGTAACATAT
>NC_089745.1:61189033-61316533 GCF_040412425.1 Macrobrachium rosenbergii | reverse complement strand
TATATATATATATATATATACATATATATACATATATATATACATATATATATATATATATATATATATATATATATATATATATATATATATATATATATATATATATATATATATATATATATATATATATATATATATATATATATATATATATATATATATATATATATATAATGTACAGAAGAGTCTCACAATCTTGACAAAAGAAAAAGTGTGACATGGCCTGGATTTTTTCATGTCCAGGGAAATAAAGAGTGTATATATATGGTTGTTGGGGTTTGTATAAATTGTTTTTGTAATAAAAGCATAATGTTTAGTATAAGTCAATATTTATAAGTCAAACAATGCACTTTCAATTTTTAAAATAAATTCTCTTCAGTCTTTCACTAACCATGCAGTACATGGCTAACCTGCATACTGTTCTTACATAAAGATTATACAGAACTGCTAAGATTATTCCCAGCCATAGAGGAAATACTGTACCAATGTATGCGAATTCCTTTACTTTGGATTGCTGGATTGGAGGTTATCAAGGTATCGACAGATCTTAAGAAAACTCTTTGATAGGAATTTAAAATGATGACAGTATAAAGACATTTCAAGCATAGACATAATACTGGGGTCTTTTTAAGATTCATTGCAGTAGTGTCAGATGCAAGTTTGAAAAGATAAAACCAAATAAGTACATCAACACCTAAGTACTGATTCAAAAACAGTGACACCATATCTGTTTGGACATTAGTCTGTTAATACTGCAGTGCAAAACTTTTGATTTGCCTAGTTGTTTAACTTGTTATGTTGTTCAGTTGAATTAAAAAACCTTTAGCTTAGCATAAGAATGCCAGATGTTTCTGTTGTGAAAAGGTGGAGTAAAATCCATGAAACCCTGCATTTCAGTGTTCCTTTCTTCCTTTCTGCCTTGATAGAAAACAAGGCATATAGTTATGAGTTATTATGAAAGTTTTAATAGAGTTGTTTAAATTTTTCAGTTCCTAAATGTTGTTTATCATTTATAAAATTTTCAGTATTGTAATATTTTTTGTTTTTTTAGGCTGAAACTTCTCATAAACCAGAAATAGCCAGGGAATCGTCTCCAGTTTTACCGCCATCTACTACGTCCACTCCACAACCCTCTCCTACAGCTCTATCAGTGCCACGCCATCACAGATCTCTCTCTAATGCATCATCATGCTCTTCAGATAGCGAGTATATGCATTCAGACCAAGCTTCAACTTACTCTGATTACCTTCAAGAAGCACGGGTGAAAATCAAAGCTGGTACTGCAGCGTGTGCTTGTTGGACTTGGAAATATGATGGCCTTTATCCAACTCCAAGTCAGGCCCAGGAAATGTTAGATGCAGCACGTGTAAACCCTCCTATGTTGTACCCTAAAGCTCGTGCTCATTCGGATCCAGTAGCTATGCAGTCGTCAGATACACCACAAGCTGAAACTAAAGTTCGTAGTGCTAGCTTTCCTGTGGGTTGTGTGACAAAGGAAAGAACTAATAGAAGTGAAGCAAATCCGGTGGTTAATGGTGATTGTGATCATGAAAATCAGCCAGTAAGGTTGCCTCATCCACCACATCATCATAGTGTTAGAGGAGTTGAAAGGGTAGCTGGTGAAGAAGAGAATTTAGACTCGTTAGGGGAAAGTAGTGGCTATGAAAGTTTCAACATCAAAGCTTCTAGGGATAATTCTCCAGTCCACAGTGCTCAGGGGTCCCCCCGAAATCAAGCAGCCCGTCAGGTATCAGTCAGTCTTGATGGAGGTTCTCTGCGGGGATCACCAGGAGAGCCTGAGTCAAGGAGGAGTACTACAGTCAATACCTCTGAAGAATATAAAGAATTCATTGATACTTTGCAGAGATCCCAGACACCAACTGAGTTATGTGAATTGGAAGAGACTATGTGTGAAATTGAGCAAGCTTTTACTGCATTTAAAATATATGATGTTAGCTCATCGGAAGCACATAATCAAGTAAGAGCTTATTTATTAAGGGTGATTTTACCTGTTGACAATCCTTTCAAATATCAAGATATTAGTAGTTTTCTTTTTCTTCTTAATGCTTGCTTTGAGTGTCCTTGGTATGTTGTAACCTTGTTATGCATTCTTAAATGACTAGGAATGAGTGAATCTTCTCAAGTAGTGTGCAGGTTTTAAATGAGTGTGTGATTGATTGGTAGCTTATTTAATGACCTTAGCTCCCACTAATAGTTTTTAATTGAATGGTTGCCATATCTATCTTCCTACAAATACAACTGAAATTTCACCTCTTTATGCTTAAAATAAACAATTCTGTAGTGAATTTTATTGAGTAATTGGCGTATTTTGTGCAAACCGCAGTCTGCTGCTTTTCTTGTAAATAGGCCTTCTCCAAAATGAAGTACCAACTAATTGGATACCATGCTTTTTACTACAGTTAGTTTTAGTGAACTGCCCTATTAGGCTTTTATTATTATTAGATTTTCAACCAGGCAGCAGTAAAATCTTTTAACTCCTGTAGAGGTGGCTTACTACTGTAAACAACTCAACATTCATCATTTTTTCTGATTAACACATATGACTTATGATATGAGGTGAGTTTTCTAATTCTATTCAGTTGTCATGGGAAAGTGTTTACTACTTTATTACCTTATAGTCTTAAGTTGCCTTCTATCATGTGTGTCATTTTAATTGTATTTTTCATAGTCATATAAAAAAAACTGTAAGTAGCATATTCTGGCTCTTTGTTGGCAATGAACTACTAGTCTTAGGACTAGATTAAATGTTCAATTAATATCACACACTGTAGGCAGAGTGCTGTCATTTACACCTAATACTTTATTGTACCTTATTTTTCACTGCAGTCGCTGCAGTAAACTCAGTCATTCTTCACATCTTGGTAGTTTTGCATACATTGGAAAGTCAGTAAGGAACAATTGTAGCACTGCAGTGTAAATAAGGGATAGATAAAGTGCAGCAACACTGTCAGGCCTAACAAAATTAAAGGATCTCAATTGGGTAGGTGTGCCAAATTTGAGACAGCATGTTTTTAAATGATAGAACCTGAAAATTTTTTTGATGGGGGTTGTCATTCAGGTTAAGAAGGAAAATTTTGTTTATTAGGTTATGAATGTTATTTATACTAGGAAGAATATCGGATATGCCAGTTTTAACTTGGAAACCCATTTGCAACCTGTTCATTTTTGTCCCCTTTAAATAAAATAAAATTCAAATTGTTACTCTGGCTATACTAACGGCTCTGCTTGAATGAAATTAATAAATTAATTAATAAGGTCGAGGCCCATCTAATGTTCACAATTTTAAACATTTTACCTCATTGAAAAAATGGCCCCATATTGGGATCCTTTAAGATATATAAAAAGGATGTTCTATATAAGCAGTCAAATACTGAAGGCGGTATGCCAGATGTTTATAAAGGTTTGGTGAAATTCTTTGAAAAAATGAGTAAGGACATTGTAATATAAGTTGTGTAGTAATACTGTACATCTTTCTAAAATTGGAGGAGTTTGAACATAGGCTGATGCATTGCTTTTACCTCAAAATTTTTTGTTCATCAGATATCTGTTGAGAAACTGAGCCATTTGTCATAATTGATGGTACTTGAACCATAAAAGTTATTTTCTTTTATTATAACAAGCTAATGTACTGACCAAATTCAAGTCTAATGCTCCAGTTTTTCAGGTTGGATTTAGGAAAACACCCATAAATACAAAACAATGGTGAATTTTGATCTAGTACTTCATATTTAGTTTTCAAATGCTAAACATAGCAATAAGAACTATTTAAAACAATTTTCCTGTTTACATTCATTTACTGGCTTGGTCCCTTAAAGAGTTTTGTAGCACTCTTTCTTAACTTTCATATACAGTACCATAAATACTGTACTTTTTTCACCAGTTTTCTTAATTTCTTGGTGGAATAATGATGAGTTTTTGTTGTTGCTTCTCTGACACATTTGCAGTTTTGAAGAGTTGTGAAAATTACTAAGTGGTGAAAAGAGGTAGCAATTCTACTTTTAGCTCCAGTGGATCACTAGGGCTTCAAGCTGTCAAGATTAAATATATTGCTTACTCTCTGGTCTAGGTGATGTGTGAAACTGAATTATGGAACTGGCTATAAATTATGTTTTTGGCACCCACCCATTTTCTTTTTTGTGGATGTCTTACTATAAAAAGTATCAAAAAGTGGTTGGTTAAAAACTGTTGGAAAAAGACATGCAAAAGGTAGCAGAAATCCTAGGCATTGCAACGTCAGGGAAGAGATGGAGGAAAAGGGAGACATGATGGTGGAATAAAAATGTAAAAAGGGTAACTTAAGAAAAGAATAAAGCCCTAAAGCTCTGGCAGAGAACAGGCAGGGAGGAGGACAAAGAAAATGGGTTTTATTCAAGATAGCAAAGAAGATAAGAGAAGATGGAAAACATGTGAATGTGTTGAAGCCTATACAGTAAAAAAAGAAAATTAAATAATAAAGTTAAAAAGGGCTAAAACAATTGAGGGTCTGCAGTATTTTGTAAATAATTTGAATGAAGAGAATGATTACAAGCTGGAGGTGGTTGTCATGATAGAGGAACCAATAAATGCATAAACACCTGATGAAGGAACAGGTATTACCAAAAGATTAAGAAAATAGTATAACAGTAATATACTGAAAGTAATTGGAATACTCTTCGATACAGAAATAGAGAAATAAAATTACGTGATCATGCAATGGAAATACTGAATAATATGCTGGAGGAAATTAGAAGAATGTTTGAAATTGATAATTGTTGGCTAGCTTCTTGCCAGAGTTCAATAACAGAAGCAGTTTTTGTAATGAGGCAACTACAGGACGGTTACCATAAAAAGATAATATAACTTATATGTATGGATCTTTGGAAGACATTTGATAAAATATAAAAGCAAACTATTAGATGACCATTATGAAGGCTGAGGGTACCAGAAAAAAGTGAGATATAAATGTTATTGTACATAAAATAATAAATAAGAGCACAGTTGTGGCAGGTGCGTTGAAAGAATTTGTTATAAAGTTTGGTGCGCTTCAAGGATTAACCCTAAGCCCTTTGGTACTTATAAGTAAAATAGAGGAAGTTAGAAAGGTGTTTGCTTTTTTATTTTAGATTATGTTGTCCTTGTGATGGCATGGCCTCTTGCTCCTTGGTAACTCTTAACTCATATAACACTTCTGCAGAGAAGAAAACGAAAAAAGGGAACAAGATTTATTAACAGGGTGGAAGCAAGCAGTTGCTGCTGATATCACTCGGTCCTCTCTAGCCACTGGGTCGGAAATAAAAAAAAAGAAACAAGAAACTGTTACAGAAGTGAGTCCCAGTAAGGAGAAGGGCCTATGAAAGAAAAAATGAAATTGAAACCAAGAAAAAAGGCTGGAAAAAAGATTTCTTGTAAACTATAAAGCTCAAGTTGAAGGCATAGCAACAGAGTGTACTTTCAGCCTGGAGAAAAAGACTGAAAAGGAAGGGAAGGATTGATGAAAAGGAAGGGAAGGATTGAGAAAGAGAAAAAACAGTCACTTGTAGAAGGGAAAGCCATTGTGTTTGTTGAACACAGATGATGTGGTGTTCAGATCAGAATGCATGGAAGAGGTTGTAGAAATACATGAAAGATGGAAAATTGGAATGGAGAGGAGAGAATTAAAAATCAATATATGCATAACAAAACTTGTTTAATATATAATTATTAAAGGAAAACTACATAT
Organism: Macrobrachium rosenbergii; assembly: GCF_040412425.1. NCBI lineage: Eukaryota > Metazoa > Arthropoda > Malacostraca > Decapoda > Palaemonidae > Macrobrachium > Macrobrachium rosenbergii. Next base: position 61,310,811 of record NC_089745.1, on the reverse strand, counting down.
ATAAAAGGTGCCATGTGGTTTTTGTAAGACAGGTATATGGGGTGAACTTGGTACAGTTTATTAAGGGTAACAGATTGTATCACAGGAGATTAATAGGATTTCAAAATGGTTTCCAGTTGGAAGGCCAATGGACATTTGGCTGACAGACATTCCACCAAAGGACATTTGGTTGAACAGACATTTCACTGAATTGATACCTGACCAAATGGACATTTGACTGAAAAGCGAATGACCTACATTCCACCAAAGGACATTTTGTTGAACGGGCATTTTGCTGAATGGATACCTGACCAAATGGACATTTGACCGAAAAGCGAATGACTAGACAGACAATTTGCAAATTTTAGCAATATGTCACAAATCATTAACGTACCATTAATAGTAAGAAACAGTCTTCATTATCCAGAAACAATCAGCATTAATTTTCCCAATTGCACCTTACCTAGTCGTTGGTTGCTTGTTTGAGCTTCTTAGGAACACTAGCCAGCTTACCTGGATGCTCATACAGTCGCTAACCAGAAGTTGTAAAGGTAAGCTGATGTTTCTCAGCATTTTGTTTCGTTATGTTTTACTTGTATTTACACTACTGTTGCTCTCTTTCAAGATTATTTTGTGATGTGTATACTATCACCTATGATAAATTAGTTATTTTTGTAATAGTTAGTTATTTTTGAAATGTTAAAACCTTGTAAAAGTAGTGGTGTTGCCTAATGTGAATAACATTTTTGTTTCTTTTAAGATCATGGAATTAATACCAATGACAAGAGGGTATGAATTCCTTGATCTTAAAAGAAACAAGAAGATAAAGAAAACTTTTGCTTGATGGATTTGCCTACACCATTGATAAACAAAAAGACAAGACGATGTAACATACTGGCAATGTGAATGCAAAGTAAGTTGTGAAGGGTGACTAAAAAGAGAAGACGAAGCTATTCGAGGAGAAGCAAGTAATCATTCACATATGCTTGATTCTGGATGCAACCTGTCCTTGAAAACAGTACAGAAAAATAAAGAAAGGGCCAGCATGTACTCTTTCTAAACAAGAAACTCTGGCAAGAATGGTGTGTAGACAATGTACGGCACCAGACTGGGACATTCTAATTGACGACTTAAGGAAATCAAGTGAAGGAAGAGCTTTTGTGATCCATGAAAGTGGCAACCTGCTAATTCTATCAACACCTCAAAATAAACAGCTTCTTGCTTTCAAAGACCACTGGTTGTGTGATAGAACTTTTTATTCTCTGCCATTAAACTTTCAGTTATATATATATATATATAGTGCCTTTTATGCTGGATTAGAGCCATAAAGTTCCCTTAGTACACTGCATCGCCAGGAACAAAATCCAAGCAACTTGCGACTTGATTTTTAACACCCTGAAGCAAGTAATACCAGATCTTAATCCTTTTTCAGTTGCCATTAACTATGATAAGGCAGTTCTTAACAAGTAATACCAGATCTTAATCCTTTTCAGTTACCATTAACTATGATAAGGCAGCTCTTAACAAGTAATACCAGATCTTAATCCTTTTTAGAGTTACCATTAACTATGATAGGCAGCTCTTAATAGCATCACAGAATGTTTCCCAACATGAATATGGATGCTTTTTCCATTTGGGCAGTGCTTGTGGAGAAAAAATACAAGGATTTGACTACATTTGGCATAATGGTTCAAGAAATGCAATGACTGTCAAGTCTGTTCAAAGCTTTTAGTATTTGTGCCAGTTAGTTATTTAAGATCATGAAGCTTTAGAATTTATTAAAATACTACATATGGTGAAATGTCCATTCGGTCAGATATCCGTTTGGTGAAACGTCCGTTTGTTGAAATGTCTGTCAGTGAAATGTCCGTTCGGCCAAATGTCCATTGGTCATTTGTCCAGCCACATGTCAAAATTTACATGGAATAGGAATTTCAAGGCTAAAAATGATTAAGTTGAGTTAATGGGGAAGAGAGGAAAGTGCTAAACCCTGTGGTAGATGGGCAGATCTAAGAAAAGACAGAACATTTGTTACCTTGGTGACGCTATGGACTGGGAATCAGATGTTGAGAGGGTAGTAAGAACAAGGATCAACATCCATATTGGAATGGAAAAAGGCTGGTACATAGAAAATATCCCATCAGGAGACAGAGCAATGATTTAATAATGCAAGCATAAGGCATGTATAACTCTCTGCTGCAGAAACGGCCGAAAGAAAGTGGTGATTTTAAAAGGGTGGGCCCATACAATTCTCGGATTCATAGACAGTGTTCAGTGAGTATAGTAAGAATGAAAAAGTGATTGGAAAAGAGACTGAAATTGTTTTTACATGTAATACAGGAGGGATAAACTGCTAGAAAAGTGTTTGATGTAGAATAGGAAGGACAAAAGCCTGTCAAAAAGCCTAGGAAAATATGTAAAAAGGGGCAAAATTAAGACCTATACATCATGGAAGTTCAGGATGAAAGTTTGTTCAATTGGAGAGAGTGGAGAGAACTCATTTTGCATCCAACTCTGTGAATGAAAAAGCTATCTTATTGCTGAGGTTCTGAAATTTTTAAATGTTGTCATACAGCCTTTTTAATGCAAGTTTCATCCTCTGTGTAGTTTGAAAGCAATGGGGGAAAATTTCTTTATTTAGCTGCTATACCTAAGTGATGACAAATAGAAATTTAGGGACCAGTGATATAGCTGACCTAACTTACTTCATTGTTAAGAAAAAAGTAAGATGTATTTACATTTAGATTAATTTTTTCAGCATTTTTTCATGATGGAAAACTTTTTGAACGGTCAAATATTGTAAGCTCTACAGTATGTAAATTAGGTTAATATTTTTACATGTTGTATGGTGTGATCTATTAATGATACTTATTTTCTTGTCAGGTGTATTGTTTAGAACTGGTGGGAAGTGATGAAAATGACTTGGACAGCCACCCTTGGCAAAGTCACGAATCCACTCCTTCTGAAATACTAGAAAAGAACCCTGGATTCTCAGATTCTTCCCAGTCACGTCCTACAATAGGTAAAAAGGAGTGTTTTGTCATTAAAACTATGGTAAAAGTATAATTTATTTAAAACAAAATTTATTTTTCATACAAACCCATAACCTTTAAAACAGGTTGTTCATTTGTAGAAAAATCCTGATAATACTCCCAGTAGATGGCACATGAACACAGGCAACCTTAGGTCCGAGATAGCAAACTTGATCTCATATTGTATAATTTGAGCAAGCTGTGACAGACAGCAGGGTCAGGATAAAACTGTAAAAATAATGGATTTGTATGAAAAAATAAATTTGAAAATATCTTATTTGGATGATTCTTACATACTGTTAAAGACAGCTACATCTTTGTGCCAGCAGGTGTGGTTAGCATTAAAGTAAAAAGACCCAGATGACTGTCCAGTTCACCTGTTCCCCACCAGGTGTGTTGTAAATGTTTTAGTTCTCATCAGAATTCTTCTCATAGGGCAGGATGGTTGTCAGGGAATCACTAGTTGCTGTTGGCTGCTTTCTTCATGATATTGTGATGTTTTTGTTCCATGAGGATGCTTGAGAAACAGAAACATCAAGTTGTGCAGAATTTTTTGCATTAACAGATTGTATTTTATATAATTAGATATGCCCAGTGTTTAATAGTGTGTGTTAGGCACAGTGTTTCTTCCAGTTGTAGGAGTAAGGAATGTGATGTTAACTAAGTATGAATTGTAGAGAGTGATCAAATAATTATACTGTAATTCCTTATGTATAGAAAAAGGAGAGACTTAATTTAGAGGAAACAGTTGATTAGACATGTTACTTCCCTTCCTTCTTCATTTCAGGTTTCATCATCTAATTACCCATCTTTGTCCCCTACTCTCTCATGCCGCCTCCTCTACCTAGACGTGACTCTGCAATCTCAGCCCCACCTTATGATCCCCAATTGGTTTAGGAAAAATCTAAATTAGATAGGTTGTTAGTCTTACTCTGGAAGCTGTTAGGGTTGGTACTTGTGGTGAGGTGGTTGTGTGCCCTGTGAAACCTGCCTCCCATCCATCTTTATTGGTTAGGCACTTGGGGTCGTTACTGAAAGTGTAAATTGTTTTATCAGTTATCGATGTCTCCTTTGTCACTAATGGAAGGAAGGTTAGCTTAGCCTTAGCTCTTAATTTAAAGAGAATAACAATAAAATGGTATGGTAAGAATTCAGATGTTTTTTGTTTTAGTTCTGATGATAATGTTGTTCTGTATACTGTATTGTTGAACCTGTTGCATCAGACTCATTTTATTCCTTCCTTCCCTTTTCCCCTCTTAATTTATTTTTTCTACCTGTATTGTCTTTAGATTTTACTGTTGGTGGTATCTTCTGCCACCTCAGTTGTTCTTATTTTAACTTCTGCTTCATTAGCAGGCACTTCAGTTAATCTAAACAAGGTACCATTTTGTTATTTTTATATTCGCTTGTAATTTTTCTACTGATGACTTTTGGTGTTGTGAGACAGTTGTGTCAGCTATTGCTTGCAAAAGGATACAGTATTTTTCCTGGTTTGACCTTTTAATAGGTGAGCTCTTGATACTGGCAAGGTTCTTTGTCCAAGCTGAGGCAGAAATTATGTACAAGTCACTTTTTTGCTTTAGCTTAACAGGATTGCTCATTCCTTCTGCACGATTAGGGAGTTTGTGGTGCCAGGAGGGATTTTGATTTTAGAGGAGTCTTTGGAGTTTTGCTTGCCTTGATAAGCAAGGATGCATTACACTACAAATTAAGATGTTTAACCTATATAGGTAAAAACTACAGGTAAAGAAGACTAGGAATAAAATATCACTAATGGATGCCTAAGATACAACATAAATCATTTAAATCCAGATAAATGAAAAAGTACAACCTTCATCATACTAGCACACCTGATTGTTAACTCTAGATAAGTGGAAGTAAAAATAACAGGATTGCAAACCAGTATTATTATTGATACTATTCAAGAAAACACAGGAATATACAAATATAAAACCAGATAATATTCATATGTTGTTTGAGGTATTAAGACTAGCAACTATCCCATCCCTTGGTGTAAAGTACAAGAAAGGAGGTTAATGCAGATTAAAACCTACCTGTGCTAATTAACTAGCTGAGCAGTATTTTAGTTAATGTCAAGCAGTAAAACATAAATACTGTACTCAAAATATTGGAAAAATTGTTGTTTAAATTTCACCCTCGTTCAAGAGTAAGATACAGTGGACCCCTGCTTATTTGCAGTTCAGTATTTGCAGCTCCAGTTATTCACAGATTTTTCTGTGGAACATATTTTTCAATAAAAAATGGAAAATTCTGTAATTTGCGGATTTTTTCGTAGAGCAATATTCACTAATTACTGTATTCTCAGGTTATTTTCATGACTAAATACATGTTTTTGGATAAAAAATTATTTACTAATTTTCAGATATTAATATTAAGATTAATAAGATTAAATGATAATCAAAATTTTAAGTAATAACATTAAGTAATAATAGTACAGTAATAATACTACCTGTAATAATGCAGATAATATTATAAGTTCTAATTTTCAAATAATAATAAGATTAAATAATAGCTTAGAGAGAGAGAGAGAGAGAGAGAGAGAGACTTAGTGGAAAGAAACAGGTTTTTGAGCTTTGGCTGGTAATAAACCAGTTTTCTTCCCCTCTGTATAGAGGAGGGACCTTGTTATAAACCCTCCCATATTAGGTACCTTATTACATATAGTGAACCTCCAGATGGCTACTGGACAGTGCCTAAACTGGTTTTCTCATCTCCTTATGGCTATGCCGATCAGAAATGATATGTATTGAAGTATTGAAGTGATATTGAAATTTTATTAAAATATTAGTGATATTGAAATTATATTAAAATATTAAAGTGTTTTATGATGATAGTTTAAGGTAGATTTGGTGTTTGAACTATTGAAATAGGCAGTTATAAGCAGTTTTAGATGGGGTTTCAGTATACCACAGATTTTCGGTATTCACCTGGTATTTCTGGTACCTAACCCCCACGAATACCGGCGGTCGCCTGTATACTGTACATGAGAAAAAGATCTGTAAATACCTGCAGGTAGTTACCATTTTAAAACATGCTAAGGTGGAAATATTTCATACCTTAACTATTTCTTTCCATCTCATTACCAATAAGAAAAAGTACTGATAAAATCTGGAACTGATTAACATCAGAGTCAAATGTCATTAAAAAGAGAAAGCCCAAAGAATATTGCTCAGGAAAACAAGCTGGCACGAGTTTAGCTGATGACAGCTCAGATAGTTGTTGAATGGTGCTAAGGTTTCCAAATGGTACTAGTGTTGTGGGAGAGTGCTACTGTTGCTTTTTTCTTAGTGAACAAATAATGTAAGCCTTTTGTATATCCCAGGCCTTGATTGAGGGCCTAATATGATTAATTGGTTTTATATCAAATATTTTCCAGGTAACATGGGGAAATCTTGAAAAAATTGAAAATTAGATGGAAAATTCCTGCTTTCTATGCAAACATTAGCAAATTTGCAGAATTGTGACCAAATCACACCAAAATTCGTACTAGTTGGTATATTAAGCTCCTGGAAAATTAAAGATTTTTATCATATATTTTAATTAAAAACTTGTAGACTTGAATGTTGCTTATGTAAAAAGAGCATACATATGTTGATCATTATTATGAGAATAGAGATCTCAAGAACTATGAAATATATAGAATTAATATGAAATAGAATACAGGCAGTCCCTGGTTTACGACGGGAGTTCCGTTTTTACACCGCGTCATAAACCAAAATATTTTCGAAAATTGTCAAAAATCCTAAGAAAACCTTACTTATAATGCTTTGGGTGTATTGGAAATGATGTAAACTGCATTTTTATTGAGTTTTTCATCCAAAAAACCTCCAAATTTTTATTATTCTGCCATTGGGAGCCATATTTCTTCCGTCAGATCGGCGTATGATGCGTTGTAGCCCTGGAACATGCGTCATAAACCGGGAAATAATTTCTGATGAATATATTTGAAAAGTGGCGTAACCTCGGGACGTCGTAAGCCGGATCCATTGTAAACCAGAGACTGCCTATATCCATATTATTCAGTGAAAGTAGATTATAGCTACAAACACATCTAAATTTCCCATCCATATTGTTTAGTGGTTAACAATTTTGATTCATGAAAGTGTAAATACAAGTCAGCAACATAAGGACCGTAATTTGCATCAGTAGAGATTAGTGTTTTTTCCATGTGTTTTTATTGAATTTGAAAAAATTGTTTTTAAAGCAAAACTATCAAATCTATAGTTTTGATTGTACTAACAGTATTATTTGTGGTATGGTGTATTTCATTGTTTGACATAAAGATACAGGCAGTCCCCAGTTATCGGTGGGGTTCCGTTTCTGAGGGTGTGATGATAACCGAAAATCGGCGATTTTCTGTGTTTTTTCAGGGATTTTCGGGGGTTATTGGCACTGAAAAGCACCTATATTCGGTTATCAGCGCCTCTGTTAGGTATGTATCGACACCAATACCCAATTATCGGCACCAATAAGCGGAAATGGGCAATTTTCAGCACCGAAAATTGCCGATTTTTGTCGCTAGACAAGCACCATAAAACTGGATCGCTGTTAACCCTTAAACGCCGAGCCTCTATTTACAAAAGTGTCTGCCGTATGCCAGCGGTGTTCGGGAGTTAGCGCTGAAGCGGAAAAAATTTTTTTCAAAAAATCACAGCACGCTTAGTTTTTAAGATTAGAATTCATTTTGGCTCCTTTTTTTTGTCATTGCCTGAAGTTTAGTATGCAGCCATCAGAAATGAAAAAAAAATATCATCATATATAAATATTGAAATATATGACAGCACGAAAAAAAAATTTCATATATAATTGTATACAAATCGCAATGTGAGCAAAACAGTTAAAGCTAATGAGTTAATTTTTTTTCTTTCTATTGTACACTAAATTGTGATGATTTTGGTATATAACAAATTGTAAAACGATCAAAGCAACACAGAGAAAATGTTATCACAAAATGATGCATGAATTTGTAACGCGCGGACATAAAAAAAAGTTTTTTTCAAAAATTCACCATAAATCGAAATATTGTGCTAGAGACACTTGCAAAATGAAGGTAATTGATTGAATATTACTAGACTGTAAGTGTTTTAGCTTACAATTGCAGTTTTTGACCATTTCGGTCGAGTTAAAGTTGACCGAAGGTCGAATTTTTTCTATTTATCGTGATTTATATGAAAATATTTCAAAACTCATAAAAGCTACAACCATGAGTTATTTATTGTTGTATTCTACATGAAATTGTGAACATTTTCATATATAAAACTTTATGTAACGACTAATATAAAACGGTGCAAACATTACGACAAAGTGACGAAAGAATTTCTGAGATGTTCGGCTGAGTTACCACACACGGATGTAAGGAAAAAGTTTTTTCAAAAATTCACCCTAAATTGAAATATTGTGCTAGAGGCTTGCAATTTATTGCAAAATGAAGGTAAATGATTGAATATTACTAGAATGTAAGAGTTTTAGCTTACAATTGCGTTTTTCGACCATTTTAGGTCGAGTCAAAGTTGACCGAAGTTGAAATTTTTGTAATCAACGACGGTGGTCGTCCACTCGTCACCCGACAGACGATTTTAGTCGACTTACGATACGTCCAGTCGGCATTTATGGGTTAACCAAGCCCAGCGTTAACTGGGGACTGCCTGTATTTTATATAATGCCACAAGATAAAAATAAGATGATCATGTGGCAGTGTTGTTTAAAGTGTATTAAAATCTAGTTTCCAGCACAAAATCAGTAAGACTTCTTGGCCTTTTGTTTTGTTATTTTTAATAAGTTATATTCTGACTTGTTTTCTACTGTATCATGTAGCTCATATAAAATCTAATTGGGAATACAGTAAACCCCCCATATTTGCAGGGGATGTGAACCACACACCCCATGGATAGCTAAAATCCGCGAATACTTAAAACCCCTCTAAAAACACTTAGAACTGCCTATTTTGATAGTTCAAACACAAAAAAAAAAAAAAATGCTTATACCTGAGTATTTTAATAGTTTTATCACAAAAAATGCATTTAACCATGAAAATGATATGAAAATACAGTAATTGGTAAATATTTCTCAGTGAAAAATACCGCGAATGGGCGAATATTCCACAAGTAATGTGTATATATGTTCCACAAAGAAATCTGTGAATAGGTGAGTCCGCAAATCGTGAGAACGCGAATACGGGTGGTTTAGTGCAACATTAATATCATTAATGAAACAGTTAACAGGCCTGGTAATTAACCTAAACTTCAAATGGTTTTTTCATTTTACAAAACTTTTTATAGAAGATTTTCTAATACCAAGGTTTTTACGTTCAAAAAGTATTATTACGATAAATTTCTGAAATTGAAATCTAAGCAACCAGTTTTTGGGGTCCATGGTTTTTCACAAAGGATATGATCTCCTTTCAGCTTCTAGGTTGTACATTTAGATAACATCAGTGTTAACGTCATTAATAATGGTTTGTATAAGTCGTTGCTTTATTTTGGTGTGTTTACATTTTCTTAGATTGCTTTTTCAGTATGTACTATATTATTTCATTTTATTGCAGGTCCTTTCTTAGAAGCCTTAATGTTACGTATTGATCAGATGTTGTCATCAAGTATTCATGTAAACCTCCTGGTCACAACTATAGTAAGTCGATTAGCTTCATATCCAACGCCTCTTTTAGCGTCATTATTGCTTGATGCATCTATTGTCTTCCAGCCATCTGTGCGATCACTGGTGCAGGTCAGTATTTAGTGTCAGTATGGAAAGAAATATTAGTTTTAAATTTGTATTTATTAAAAAAGAAATTGTGTCAAAATGTAAATTATAAGTAATGGATTTGTATGGAAAATAAATGAATCCTGTTTTAAAAAACTTAATTTTTAAAAAAAGTTACACTTTTTCATCACAAAATATTGTAATACAAATTTATTCAGTTTTATGAAACCCATTAATCATGTAAAAGAGACCAGCTACCCTAACTGGAAAAGGTAAAAGAGGAAAAGATTCTAATTGTCTGGACAAGAAAAGTGAGACTTGGGGACTGGTAGGATGGAACTCAGTATGTGAGTGATGGCCTTATATGGAAAAACTCATTTCTTTGAATCTTATTTAATATCATATAGCAATAAGTTTTCAGCCACAGGCACACTTAGCAGTTTAGGAAAAAGTAAAAAAGAAAGGAAGGGTTGAACATGGTTTACTGGTCTATTTTATCTTCCTATTTACCTTCTTTCTGGTAAGTAAAGACAGTCACTCCATTTTCTGTACCTTGGTTCCTTTTTGCCACCATAGTGTTCATATCACTGGTAGTATACTTGGCTTGTTTGGAAGTATATTATAATAGTTTTGTGTTTCACAAGGAAATTTTGTAATTCTACCTTTTCGTTTGTGCAGAATGTGTTAGTTGTCAAGTAAGCCATTTTGTGAAGCTAGATATATAATAATAATCATTGTGGAAATATTTTCTTTGATTAAGCATGATAGAACACACAATCTTCAATGTGTATATGTAAAACATGTGGCATGGAAGATCATACCCTTGTGTAGCAACAGGAAAGAAACAGATAGGAATAGAAAACATCTCACTGAAGATGTTTTTCCTGATGTGGAATAGGTAGTTTAGGAACAGTTAGGCATAAATAGTGAGGAAGTGTTCTTGTTGATCACCCCATAGTATTCCCTATCCTCCTACCCCTCTTCCTGGATCTCCTGATCATCCTTTCCAAGCTCTTCCATTTTTTCTGTTTGATTTTCTACAAAGGTGTTAGAGGATGTGCCTGCACCCCATCCATACAAGAGCCATGTTAGTTGAGTGACTTACTTTAAGAGCTGTCTCCGCTGCCACTTCCTTTGTGTTCACTTCCAACCCTAACCCTTGAGGAGATGGGTCTTCCTTACCCAAAGCTGGGTGGCTAGGCAAAATCATCCATACATCCTTTTGCTTTTCAGAGCAGCACAAGCAACAGTTTGATTTTGTAAAGTACCCCTTAACCATATATTTTTAGATATGTCAAAAATTTGAGAACTAGAGATGATTCTTTAGCATATTGGGGTAACTAATTTTCAGGTGGTTTTATCAAGTTCAGACACTTTCGATTCGAGGCTTTCTTGATCCTCCCTCCAAAAATACGTTTCCCTTTATGTTAAGACCAAAGGTTTGTTCTGTATATGAACAAATGACAGATCTTAAATCAATTTGTATTTTTCATAACTGACAAACGTGCGGTTTTAACTTATATGGCCCACCTCAAGCCACCCCTCATCCTTTTACCTGGGCTGGAAGGAAACTGCAGAGCTAATGCATAGCTGGGGTAAGGTAGGTCGCACTGCTCCCTTCTTCTACCACCATAATGGCTGACTCCCGTTGCCACCAAACTCCTTGTACTATTTTTAATGGGACTCCAGCAAGCGCTAGAGAATTCTCCCCTTACATTGGAGACCGAGGTTTGTTAGTTATGAAAAATACAAATTAATTTAAGTTTTGTCATTTTAAATGCTTTTGGGGTTTTAAATGCTGTATGGTTTCTTCATTACTTTTGCATGAGTAGCTTCTCTTGAGTGTCATATCCTTGAAGTGTTTCATACTACAAGTAGATACCTAGGAACCTTTGCCCTCACTTGCAATTTCATATTCTCTCCAGCAATCTTGTTTTCTTTGTTTGCATTTGTATCGTGACAACACTATTATGAGTGAAACTATTGTTTTGAGTGTGCATACTTTTTTGCTGTAAATGTTAGATTTTATATTATAAAATGCATAAACCAAAGAAATACTTGAAGCATAAACAAAGTGTCCCACTTAAATGGCCATGCCTTCAGGTGCAACCTTGAAAGAAGCAGTGTGTCAGTGAAAGTTCATCTGAAAAACAAACTGCAGCAGTTCATAAATCAAGAGAAAGCATTCAAGTATGGCAAGAGGTAAATCCTGTATTGTCAGAGGTGAACATAGTGAGGGTAGGGTTTAGTTCATCAAATGGTCTGTCCTGACATTGAGGTGAAAATTCTTGTAGACTGCTCTGCAGCTGCATCCTTGTAAAATTGATCCTGATTCTGAAATAATGTTTCTTTCTGTCTACCATCCTTTGATAGACATGGTGAACTTACACCCTGACTTTGTCCATGATTCTGATACAGTAGGTCCCTGTGTACAAATAAGTTCTGTTCCAAAAGCTTGTTTTGTTCTCAAATTCCACAAAAAAGGTAGCCAAGGCATCCAGCATTATACTACTGTAGTTAACTTATGTTGTATAGCCTAGCACTGTACAATAATGCAGTTTTCTAGGAAAACAATTTCCTCTATGTACGTGGAGTAAAGTTTATAATAAATTAAAATCTTTAATATTACCTTGAAAAAGTCTATTACCTAATAAATCTATGAAATTTATTCTGACAAAATTACGAGAGGCATCAAACATTGTTAGTAGTTAGGCCCGTCATTTAGTCTAGCACTGTATGGTAATAAAGTTTTCTTTAAAGACAATTTTGTCTTTATATGTGAATTACATTCTAATAGACAAAAGCTTTAATCTTTCCTTAAGGAAGTGGAATTGAAAATATGAAGTCAAATTTCTATATCCTGTGAGTTCCATTGTCACTAGTAATGCTACTCTTATGAAATAGCCAGTTGGTATCTTTCTCAGTTGATGACCTGCATTAAAAGTTATATTTTTGTTTTAGACTTTGAGTGCAATTTAATACCAGCAACTAAGATTTAATTTTTTATTTTGTTCAGTCTCTCTCTCTCTCTCTCTCTCTCTCTCTCTCTCTCTCTCTCTCTCTCTCTCTCTCTCTCTCTCTCTCTCTCTCTCTCTCTCTCTCTCTCTCTCTCTCTCTCTCTCTCTCTCTCTCTCTCTCTCTCTCTCTCTCTCTCTCTCTCTCTCTCTCTCTCTCTCTCTTAAATAGTTATTACATTTATTGTGCTATTTGATGGGAAAAGAAGAGGAGGATCCAGTGGGAGATGGGTCGTCAGTAATAGGATGGGGCTAGATGTAACATCTGATGTCTAAGCCACTGGTTCAGATTTATGACAAGGCATGTTTATCAGACCTCTTGAATAACTATGTAGTGATATTCGGGTTGAGATGGTAACATTGCACTGCCTCTTGAATGGTTGCTACCACCTTGATGTACCATTCTACATTTTCCTGTTCTTCAAACACTGCCAAACCTTCCTCAAATAAAGCAGATATTTTTGCTGTCAATTTTGTCATGAACTGCTTTAGTTCTTGAACTCCTATTTTTTTTCTCCCTTCTCTGAGCTTGCAGTTCAGTGAGATCCTCATTAGTGAACTCTTTCAAGTCAGATAGCAGGAGTTCAACAAGTTGTCCCTTTGAAGATAAAGGTTACTGATGTTTGCTAAGTTGCTGACATTGTCTTTGGACTCTTGAATGACCTCAAACTCACTTAAGTTGAAGACATATTGGGGCGCGCAGGTTCTTCCAAGCCCCATTCATGTTGGAAACCATAACCTCACACCTTGCAAAAATCAATGTTCTTAATGACCTTATAAATAAATATTGTAGACACTACAAAACTGGTGCAAGGTTTGTCATCATTGGTCATGTTCAGTGCCTACTGAAAAGTGTAACAAAGATATTTTTTTAAGTGTCACTATTGCTCCTTGGTCCATTGGCTAAATGATTACGATTGTGTTTGGTGGTAGATAAGATTACCTTCACGTTTGGATGAAGGTCGTCCAGGAATGTAGGGTGGCTTTGGGCATATCATGGACAAGGCAAGGTTTAAAGGACTGAGACAAGTTTACAGCCAAGGAATCTTCCGCTAAATCCTTCCTTGTCAGTACAGAAGAGTACACTTCTACCACGGAAAAAATGCAACATTGTTCATATTAAGAACAAACCTTCGGTCTTAACATTAGGATAAATCTTCTGGCGCCAGCTGTAAATCATTAAAAACAATAAAAAATTGTTTATGCAAGGAATCTGTGGTATCTGGCATCTGATACATAGAAGAGAGTGGAATCGGGCCAGAGACCTGGCTATAACCTCATAACATATCAGTCTTTCTTCAAACCACCTTGGAGAGCGGACGTTCACTTTTTGCTCTGCTCCCCCAAGCCGGTTTTGTCTTAAGCCCGTGATTCCTTTCTCTGGTTGTATTGTGTTTTTAGGTGTGTGTGTGTGTGTGTGTGTGTATTGTGGTTTTATTGTGGATTCCTCTAATCAGCCTAAGAAGTCCGTGAGTCATCAACGCATGTGTCCCAGCTTTCCAGGGTTCCCATGTTTGGGCTTCCTGGCTTCCTCTGAGACAGACCCCATACAACTTGCAGTAGGTGTCGTTCCAATTTTTGTAATATCACAAATCCATGCCCAGGTTGTTTTTTCTGTCCTGTTGAGCAGTGAAAGAAGTTCTCCAAGAAGAAGGAGCCCAAAAGGAAGTCGGAGCTTCCCACTTGGGAAGGATTTCCTTCTCCTCAAGTGGACGCTTCTACTTCCCCTTCATCCAGACTTATTCCAACTGCTTTGTCATCCATTGATGCCTTTTCTCTTTCCTTTTCTTCCATTGATTTGTCTTTGGAGGCATCAGGAGTTGGTCAAAGTGATTTTATGTATATTGCTGCCCTGTCTTTCTTAGGGGTTGGGGGGGAGATATTGCTCCATCAGGGAGAGAGGAGGCAGCGCCATCTTGTTCCTTTGTTTCAGGCTCCGATGTGTAAAGTTGTTGTCTGTATGGGCCTCCCTAGGTCTACCAGGGGTACCCTCTCTGGAAGGCCTGTTGTCCCATTTCATGTCCTCACACCTATCCCCCCCCCCGCCTCCACTACTTTGGGTCTCGTGTGATGCCACCCCTGGCGGGACGCCATCAGTACTGACCACACATCACCTTGGGTTGACATTTCCCTTGCCAGCAATTCCATTGACTCTGGGGCAGACTCGTCTGCTCCCATGATGTCACTCCGTGTCATCTCTCCCTGTGACGACAGTATCCGTGGCGTCATTTCTCTGACCGCTCCCCTGACGTCATAGCCAGCTGCTACCATGACATCATTATATGCAGTCGCCATTCCATCGGATGCTTTTGTACAGACTATGATGGACAAACTGGACTCTGTTTTTCAAGAGAGGTACAGGCATAGAGGCCTTCGAAGACCAAAAGAAGGATGTAAGGACATCTTGAGTTGCCTTGCTCTGGGCATACTAAGTCGATCTTCACGGCATGTGGATTCTTTGGTTTCAGGGCGGGATAATTCTCTCGTTCCAATAAGTCATTCAAGCTTCTTCCCTCCACTTGTTCGTCATAGGAAGTATTTTCAACAAGTCTCGTACCTCTGATGAGTAGACAGATCAACTTGGATGTCGTTCAGTTGAAGCCTGGGTTAACCCTGGATCAAGTTAGGGCTTGAGGTCCTTCTCAAACCTTTCAGGAGGCATCTACCTTGGAGTCGACTGCTTCTTCTGCCTTTTAGACTGTCTCATGGCTAGATTTGTGGTCATCAGCAGTAGCTAGGATTTCTTCATCACATTCTGTGAGAGAAATGTTCGATAGTCCGTCTTTCATCAGATTACTACAATCTGGTGCTAAGACCATATCGTATCTAGGCCATTGGAATACAAACTTGTGGGCTAACTTACTACTGGTGAGACAAGATGCAGCTCTCACTAAAGTGGCTCAGTCAGTTGATGTGGACTCTTTGCTGTCCTTGTGAAATGGAGATCTCCTAGAATCCCAGCTTCTCCTGCCTAGGGAACAGTTGGACACTGCGATCCACAGACTGCGGGCTGACAATAATGATCGAATTATCAACAGGCAGTGACTAAGTCTTCAGCTTGGTCTCGCCCATCCGCCCCAGGGCAGAGTAGGCAGTCCCCTGCCAGGAAGTCATCAGGCTTTCGGCTTCAACTGAGGATTCTCAGCCAGCTCCGGCACCAAAGAAGCAACCTCAGCAACATCCCTTTCAGTCTTGCCCTTCAAACCAGGGAGGGAGTAGGGGCAGAGGCAGGGGAAGACGTTGGTAGATCGCGCGCCATTCCCCACCTGTTGCCACCGGTGGGGGGATGCCTGGCAAACGATTGGGCTATGTGGCAGATGCGTGGAGCGGAACCGTGGGTATTAGATGTCCTTTGGGTAGGATATCTACTCCTTTCAACTTCCCTCCTCTCAGATCGTCCTCTCCTACACCTGACTTGCACCCAAAGCTCTCGAAGCACTTAGCTCTCCAGGAGGAAGTGAGAAAGATGATGGACAAGGGGGCAGTAGAAAAGTAAATCGTCCCTTTCCAGGGTTCTGCAGTTGAGTTTTCCTGGTACCAAGAGCCACTGGCGATTGGAGACCAGTGATAGATCTCTCGGCTCTGATCCACTTCTTCAGGAAGACGAAGTTGAGAATGGAGACACCCTGGACAGTCTTAGCTGCCATGAGAAACAACCACTTCATGCTGACTATAGACTTGACGTCTACTTTCAGATTCCTGTCCACCCTTCATTCAGGAAGTTCCTCCACTTCAGTCTTGGGAGCAAGTGTTCCAGTTCAAAGTCCTTTGCTTCAGACTGACAACAGCTCCAAAGGGTTCACAAAAGTCTTTACCCTAGTGTCGACATGGGCTCATGCTCAGGGATTTGCCTATTGAGATATCTCAACGATTGGTTGGTCTTAGCAAGTTCCCGGAAAGGCTGTTTCAGGACAGGGACCGTCTTCTCCAGTTTTGTCACAACCTAGGTATCGTGATAAATCTGGAAAAAATACAATCTTCTTCCCAGCCAGAGGATTGTGTACCTAGGAATGATGATAGATACAGCCTCATCGAGGAGTTTTCCGTCGGACCAGAGGGTAGAAAAGTTCAGGTGTGGTAGCATTGTCCTTCCTTTTTGAGGGAGGAGCATCATCTCACCAGCGGCAAGTAGTTCTAGGCCTCTTGACTTCTCTAGAGAGCTGGATCCTCATGGGCATCTACATACTCGATCACTGCAATGGAGACTAAAGGAGTTTTGGTACCCAGCAGAAGCGCCCCTCAGCTCCAGGTCCCTCTGTTGGCAGAGGTGAAGCGACCTCCTGTGGTGGTTGGACAACAGAACCTGACTGTTTGACAGTGGGAGTTCCTCTTCATTTACCCCCCCTCCGGATCTTCTCCTCTTCTCGGGCACATCCTCCGAAGGTTGGGGTACTCATCTGGAAGAGCTCCGGGCTTGGGGGTGTGGGCTCTCAGTTCAGGAGTTTCAGGAGAGAGTGGTAGGTCACTCTATCATTCTGATGTCGGACAACACTATGGTGATAGTGTATACTGTATGAACAAACAGCAGGGGTGGGTGTCATGCCAACTTCACTCGAAAACAGTCGAATTGCACCAATGGATGATCAAAAACTCGGTGGAGCTCATGGCCAGGTACATTCTGGGCAAAAGGTGTAGTGGCTGATAAGCTGAGTCGTCAGGGACAAGTTCTAGGTAACGGAGTGGTCTTTGCATCAGGACATAGTGGACAGGCTGTTAGACCTCTTCGCTACAAGGTTAAACAGAAGCTAGAAGTCTGTTGTTCAGTGGTCCCAGATCCATTTACTGGGGCAGAGGACACCCCTTCAACATCCTTGAGACAATCTGGAAGTTTCGCCTTCCCTCCGTTCTGCCTGATCCGTCATGTCTGAACAGGTGATGGGTTCCAAGAATCTCAGAATGGCTCTAGAAGCTCCTTTGTGGCCCCAAGCAGAGTGGTTTCCCGATCTGCTGTCTCTTCTCTCACCAGTCTGAGAGAGATTCCCCTTTGGCACAATCTCTGCCAACATAGAGAGGTACCACCAATTGGTAGGGTCCCTATCTCTTGACGGCTGGAGATTATCCAATATCTCTAACAGTGAGAGGTTTTTCTTGCAGAGCAGTGGCTCAGATGTCCAGCTACCCCAAGAGACCTTTGTCTGCCGTGTATCGGCAAGTGGGTCACCTGCTGTGATTGGTGTCATTGACCGGGTTTCTCTCCATTCGGAACATCTGCTCAACAGATAGAGGACTTTGTGATCTTTCTCAGAACAGAGAAAGTCTTTCTGTTTCTGCCATCAAAGGCTACAGGGCTGCCTTAGGATTAGTTCTCCATCTGAAAGATGTGGACATCACTATGTTGTTCAAGAGCTTTGAGCAATCTTGTTCACTAGGGACCTCAAGCTTCCCTCGTGGGGAACTAACTCTGGTGCTGAGTAGTCTCACTCAAGCTCCATTCAAGCCAATCGTCAATCATCAGACAGGGAACTGACTTTGAAAACAGTTTTCTCCTGGCCTTTGCTTCCTTGAAAAGAGTTGGAGAGCTCCATGGTCTAGATTATGACGTAAAACACATCAGGGTTTGGGGGTCGTAGCTTTAATTTGTCCCAGAATTCGTGACTAAGACTCAAAATCCTCGGTTCACAATAACGGTTTGCCTCATTTTCTATTCCTTCCCCTTAGGGATTTTGTTAACAACGATCCTCGGGGAGTTAAAGCTCTGCCCTGTCAGAGTTACTGCATTGTTACCAAAAAGGACTCATCACCTAAGACCTAGGTGTTGTAGACTTTTTGTTAGCACAGGCAAGCCAAGAAAAAGTGTCAAGAATACCATTTCATTTTGGCTACATGAGGTTATTACTCAAGCCTACTCCTTATTGTCAGGTTCTGTCACCAGTACTGAGCATGCAAAAGCACATTACATCAGAGGAATAAGTTCCTCTCTAGCATTTAAGAAGAACTGTCTGTTCATAGGATTTTGAATGCTGGTTCTTGGCTTCGTCAGACCACTTTCACTTCCTTCTACCTGAAGGACACTGCCCACAGATCATTTGAAACTTTTTCCTTGGGTCCTCAGGTGGCTACTCAATAAATTGTGTAGCTCATCCAGTGCCCTGGCAGGATAGTTTTGTATCTTGCCTAAGATGATAGTGTGGAAGAGAGAATGAGTGAGATGACTGGTCTCTTTTCTTTCCCTTTTCCTTTCTTCTCTACCTAATGAGCTGTTTGAAGAATATACAGTGATCCCTCGTCTCATCGCGGATAATGGGGGCCAGAACCCCCCGGCGATAAGTGAAATTCCCATGAAGTAGCATTGGCCCCCCCTAGGGAGGCATATACTGTATATACATGGTATATATTTAAAGGCTTTACTGTATAGCCTTTCCCACACTGTTATAAACACTTCCTATGCACTTAAACACTGTATTACTATTTTGATCTCCTATCACAGTAATATGCATAAAAAGATCGTCCCATATTTGTAATGTTTACGTTCTGAGAATCAGCTGACTGAAGCTGCTCACTACTACGACAAAATTAGGAAAATAATTTTTTAGTTGCCAAAAGAAACAAATTTATCAATGAAATTATTTTTAATTCTGTACATAAAAGATTATGATACAGTAATTCATATTTCATTGAGAGAGAGAGAGAGAGAGAGAAATGTGTGTACTGTACAGCACAGTAGCTTGGGACGAGACTAAGTCTTGACTAAGTCTTGACAAGCTGGTGATGAGAGTATACAGTATCCTTGAGTTGCTTATGTATGAAATTCGGTTTAATTATTTTACAGTGATTTAGATGAAACATCAACAGTGATAAGATATTCTCTTATGTACCACTCACGTGCCTTGTCCCTGAGTGCCTGTATTACTATTTTGATCTCCTATCACAGTAATATGCATAAAAAAAAAGATCATCCCATATTTGTAATGTTTACGTTTTGAGAATCAGCTGACTGAAGCTGCTCTACTAACGAAAGAATTAGGAAAATAATTTTTAGTTGCTAAAAGAAAACAAATTTTGTCAATGAAATTATTTTTAATTCTGTACATAAAAGTTTATGATACAGTAATTCATATTTCATTGAGAGAGAGAGAGAGAGAGAGAGAGAGAGAGAGAGAGAGAGAGAGAGAGAGAGAGAGAGAGAGAGAGAGAGAGATGGTGTGTACTGTACAGCACAGTAGCTTGGGACGAGACTGTATACAGTATCCTTGAGTTGCTTACGTGTGAAATTCAGTTTTAATTATTTTACAGTGATTTAAGATGAAACATCAACAGTGATAAGATATTCTCTTATGTACCACTCACATGCCTTGTCCGAGTGCCTGTGGGTATATCTGAAGCTTCCAGTCCTTGTAGCGTCGGTCTACTTAAGCCGTTCTTCTCACGTAACATGATGAAACATCGCTGTTTTTCCGCAATATGGCTGCCCGATATGGTGGTACTTTTTAATTTTAATTTTTCGATGAATATTTCTGAAAAATCCGCGATGCAGTGAAGCATCTTTTTGTTTAACTTCATTTTGTACTGAATTATATGTCATAATGCAATGAACCAACAGTACTAGCAGATATTAATAATTATTAATGGAATTAATGAAATATTTGGGTCTTCATATATCGCGACTATTTTTGAAATTTCCGGAAAATCCGCTATATATTTTCTCTTATAATATACATACGTAATGGAAAAAATCCACGAAGTCGTGAATCCGCGATAGTTGAACCGCGAAGTAGCGAGGGTTCACTGTACACATCATATGCCAGAACTGGCTCAATGCAGGTGAGTGTTGCAGTCATGCTGTTGCAGCATTTATATGTTCTATACAACATACAAATATGTGTCTCAGTAGCCTTTACTTCTCTCTCCTAGCAAGGGAATGAGGAGTGGTGACAAACTCGTATGGGCTGACATGGTTTGTTGCTTGAACACATATAGTTCTCTTTGACTTCCCATATATGCAATGCCTTAAATGCCTAATGGACGTACCATCGTCGACGAAAAATTGTCTGTTGGATGTCAAGTGGATGTACCATACGTCGACTAAAAATGCTTTTTTAAAATATTCGCGGAAAAATAATTATAGGCCTAGTTTGTGGAAGGTTTTCAAATCACTACTTTGAGGATGCTGGGAGTTCACGGATCAGCTGTTGTTTTGTTTATAAGCGTCACCCAGACGGCGCATGTATTCCCTCCTTCGCGTACCAAGACAGCATCAGCGTCGGACGTCTTGAGCGATTTTTGACGCATCCGTGTTTTGCAGAACTTTGGCGAGTGTTTGCGTGTTGTGCTGCAACAGGAGGTTGCAGAGATGTCTCAAAGCCCGTCAGGACTGTGAAAGCGCATACTGCCTGTCGGTAGTGGCGTGTGAGGCGAGTTTTAGACTGGGATGCTGGAGAAGGACCCAGCAGACAAAGTGACCCAGCATCTCAGCGCCGTGTTGTTCGCCCGTGTGACGAAGGCAACCGAGGACCACATCCCGTGCCTTTTGACCCCTAGGAAGCATCGGGGTGTCTGAGGGCATCCGTAAATTTTGAAAAAACTTTTTCCTTTGCTGAAAATCCTGGCATTTCTTGAGTCACCTTGTTGTAATTTTTCGCTGTTTTATATTATTCATTACATAAAGTGTTATACATCAAAGTGTGCGCAATTTCATGTAGAATACAACAAAAATAAATCATTCTTTAGCTTTTAACAGTTTTGAAATATTTTCATTTAAATCACGATAACTGACAAAATTTTAACATTCGGTCAATTTTGACTTCGACCGAAATGCTCGAAAAACGGAATCGTAAGCCAAAATTCTTACATTCTAGTAACAATCAATCATTTACCTTTATTCTGCAACAATTGGAAAGTCTCCGCTGTATTTCGATTTATGGTGAATTTTTTAAAAACTTTTCTTTCGCTCCGCATAAAAATCCTAGCATTTCTTGAGTCACATTGTCGTAATTTTTCGCTGTTTTATATTATTCGTTACATAAGTGTTATACATCAAAATGTACACAATTTCATGTAGAATACAACAAAAAATAAATCATGCTTTTTAGCTTTTACCATTTTGAAATATTTTCATAAAATAATGGTAAATAGAAAAAAAATCAACCTTCGGTCAACTTTAACTTTCGATCGAAATGCTCGAAAAACGCAATCATAAGCCAAAATTCTTACATTCTAAACAATCAATCCTTTTACCTTCATTTTGGCAACAAACGGAAAGTCTCTGGCACAATATTTCGATTTATGGTGAATTTTGAAAAAAACTTTTTCCCTCCATCCGCTGCTGCCAGAACTCCGCTAAAAATCCTAGCATTTCTTGAGTCACCTTGTCATAATTTTTTTCACGTTTTATATTATTCATTACATAAAGTGTTATACATCAAAATGTAAGTAAATTCATGTGAATACAAAAAAATAAATCATGCTTTTAGCTTTTACCATTTTGAAATATTTTCATATAAATACTTGATAAATATAAAAAAATCAACCTTGGTCAACTTTAACTCGATCAAATGGTCAAAAAAATGCAATTGTAAACTAAAAACTTACAGTCTAGTAATATTCAATCAATTTCCTTCATTTTGAAACAATTGAAAGTCTCTGCACAATATTTCGATTTATGGTAAATTTTTGAAAAAAACTTTTTTTACGTCCGCGCTTTGCGAATTCATGCATCATTTTTTTGTGATAATATTTTCTCTGTTGCTTTAATCGTTTACAATCTGTTATATACCAAAATCATCATAATTTAGTGTACAATACAACTAAAAAATTAACTCATTAGCTTTAACCGTTTTGCTTACAGCGATTTGTATACAATTATATCTTAGTTTTTTTTTAGCTGTCATATATTCTAATATTTATATATGATAATGATATTTTTCATTTCTGATTCATACATACTAAACTTCAGGCAATGAGAAAAAAGGAGCAAATATGAACTCTTAATCTTAAAAACTAAAAAGCGTGCTGTGATTTTTTGAAAAAACTTTTTTTCATGGCGCTAGCTCCCGAACACATCGCATACGGAGGCGTTTTTGTAAATAGGGCTTCACGTTTAGGGTTATTATCTCATGTTATATTGTATTTTAACCCAGTGGACTGGGTGTTAGATACTCACATATCTAACAACTCAGAGGCTTAAGCCTCTTCCTTAGAACCAATTTCTGGAAGAGTGATCAGGTGTGCCAAACCTCCAGTCGGTTCAGGATTCTCATACCTCCCTCCAAGTGTGAGTCTATCCTAATGTTAATACCGAAAGGTTTTGTTCCATATATGAACAAATGACAAATTTGTAATTAATTTGTATTTTTTCATAGCTAATAAACCTGAGGTTTTAACATTGACTGCCCACCAGCCACCCCCTCTTATGTCTTATCCTGGTTGGAAGAAAGACTGGTCTCTGACCAGCTTCCACCTCTCTACTGTATCAGATGCCAGATGCCACAGATTCCTTGCATATACAATTTTTTTATTGTTTTTAACTGGTTTCCAGCTGGTGCCAAAAGATTTATCTAATGTTAAGACTTCAGGTTTGTTTGGCTATGAAAAATACAAATTAATAAAAATTTGACATTTTTCATCTTTCTCTTTTTGTAAACACCAAATCTGATAGCTAAATAAACCCATCAGAAAGGAAGTGAGGCAGTCTGCGTATCAAGTAGGGCTTTTGGCTGTTTGTGGATGAGGAACAGCATCATTAAGCCCTTTTTCAGTTTTCTATACTTCCTCCAGAATATCAGCTTGTGTCAACAAAGCTTTGGAGTTTGTTTTTGAATGGCATTGGCAAGATAGCTCACAACTATGGTGCTATTTTCTCCTGGAAAGGGAGGAGTCAGTAACATGCCTCAACGTCATGAGGCCTCTTGGATTCTTGACGAGTGGGCTCTTAGATTAATCTAAGTTCATCCACACTTTCATGGATGATGAAGCCAGGAAAGAGAAACACAGAATTCTTTGCTCAACCCACAGACATGTTTTTTAATCATGAATGAAATGAATGACAGCTTGATAACTGGTGTAAACTTGTTTTGAATCTTGGGATGCCCTGCATGTCTAACTCTAAGGAGGCAAACACAGGATAAGGGTAGTTCAATCTGTAGAACATTGTAGGAAATGCACAGTGGAATTTATCATCTCTCAGTTCATTCTCTATGCGATTTGGTTTAATTCTTGCAATTTTGTCCCCCCCTCCCTTCTCGAGGTATGACACTGCTGTTACATTGTCGCGAAAGAGCGCTACAGTCTTGTTGCTTATTTGATCTACGAAGCAACCTAGAGCCTCTTCTACTGCTCTTAGTTCTCTGTGGTTGATGGACTCCTTCCGATCCAGACCCATCCAAAGGCCCCTGGCCTGACATTCCTTCAGGGTTGCTCCCCAACCCTGATCTGAGGCATCTGTGTACAGATGAGCGTCTGGAAGGGGGGAGTCCACTCTCACGCCGATGATCAAATGATATTCTTCTGACCACCACCGAAGATCCTTCAGGCAAGAATCGTCCCAGACTATGAACACGTTCTCTTCCCGAAAGTCCCAGCAATTCCTGAGACATGACTGAAGAGAATGCATCCAGAGACGAGACCCTGGAATTAGGAGTGAGAGGGATGCCATTCTGCCCAGCAGCAAGCTCTTCCATAGGCTCACAGGTTGATTTGTTTGATAGGAATGTTTCCAGTTGGCTCAGAATTGCCAAGACTCGTTCCTCCGTCGGGAAAGCCCTAAAAAGACGCGTCTGAATTGTTATTCCCAAATACGTCTTTGTCTGAGCTGGAATTAATGAACTCTTTTCCAAGTTGATTTGAATTCCAAACTTCTGACATAAGTTTAGTAAGAAGTCTCTCGCCTTCAAAACTTCGTCTACTGACGAAGCCTGAACTAACCAATCGTCGAGATAGCGCCTCATTCTGAAACCCCAATGATGCATTATGTCTGATATAGGAGACATACCCTCGTAAAACCTGGTGCTGTGGTCAGACCCGAAGCAGGACTCTGAACCGGAAATGTTCCAGTTGGACCCGAGAAGCGAAGGAACTTCCGAGATTCTGAATGAACGGAACCTGGAGATATCGTCCTTAAGGGTCCACTGAAATCCAGTCGTCTCTCGGACCAATGCCAGCACCGCTATGAAGTTTCCATATGGAACTTTGGGGAGATGATGAACCAGTTGAGACTGAGGTCTATTATGGGTCTCCAGATCCTCCACGACAGTGCCACAAAATCCGACTGTAAAACCCTGAGGAGGAAGGCGGGTTTATTACTCCCTTACGCTAAAGAGGGCTCGGACTTCCACTGCCAAAGTTATTCCCTGATAGAGAGGGTAACTGGGAAGATGAACAGTGAGTTGGATAGAGGAGAGAGAGTGAAAAGACTCTGTACCCTCTGCACCTCCACTGCAACTCTCCCCACTTGCCACACTCCTTCAGGTTTCCCAGAATGGAGCTAGAGCAACCTCCTACTGGTGCAGACAAGGGAATGTCTCCTACTGAAAGCCATTCTTCAAGGACAGAGGTTTCGGATCGGCAAGGTGAGGAAGGCGGAGCAGGCGGACTCTTGGGGACCTAGTGGAGATTTGGAGCAGGTCGCTTAGATGGCGTGTCATCCTCGAGCCTCTAGGTGATCTGGCGTTCTGCGCTGTCACCCTAATCATTGCTTGTTGTGACTCGACAACCGATGAAGAGGAAACAAAATTTACCATAGACGCTACATCTTCTTCCCTGAAAAGACTGTTGCTGAGCACCAATAGCGCCCTCAACAGAACCCTCTTGTGAATGTCCGGATAATGCGGAGGCAGGTGGTTCAGAAAGAAGTCCCTCCTTTTCTTCCCGAAGAAAGTTGTACATCCGGCCGAAATGTTCGCCTGATAGGCTAGGCCCATTGACACCGAAGTGATGAGATTGTCGAACAACGTCGGGTCCGAGGGAGAGTATCCATCCTGTTTAAGGAACCCCATTAAACCGGATAACATCCACATCGAATGGGATAAGGCCTCCGACTGAAGTCTGAATGTGTCTTCCAAAATACCCGCCTCTCTCGCCGTGACAGATACCAAGCGATCTGAAGAGGGAACCCTAGACAGAAGAGCTTCCACCGATTCATTCACAGGGGCCCTAACACCCGCAGAAGGGTTACCCGCAACCTTGTAAAACCCCTTCCGAGTATGAAGCAAGGTAGAATCCTGCTTACCCGACCCTATTAATACCGCTAACCTACCGTCCGCCTCCCACAATGCCTGCTCGACACAGCCAAACCAAACTAGATTCTTTGGTGTATGCGCAACCGTTGGTTTTGTCGCAAACAGCGACTCGAACATCGCCTGATTGGGTTGAAAAGGTTCTTCCGAAGCCTTGGACTGCGGATAAAGCGCATGAATGACGTCCACCATCCGCTTGTACTCGTTCTTGTTTGTTGAAGGAGAACAGGCTTCCGGTACTGGATCCTCTTCCTCGCAAGAGAAATCCTTATCTGAAAGATCCAACTGAGTCGAGACAGGAAAAGAGACTGACTCCTAGAAAACGCTGGATCCGCCAACTCGGAACACGAAATACCTGAGTGCGCAAGACAAACACCTGGAGGATCAGTCGCGATCATGTTGTGGGCAGCCGAGAAGGGCTGCGCAAACCCCGCACTCTCCCACGACGGTGGCGCCACGCTTGGGCCAGCCACACCTGGGCGAACCACGCCCACATCTGTAAGCGAAGAAGCTGCAACACCCGCAACCCCTAGACTAAGCTGAATCATAGTCGCATGCGGATGAGGAACCGCAGCAGACACTCCGCTATTTGCGGAAGAAGAACTAGGGAGGGGGAAAAACCCTGCTTACCCGCACCCGAACCCAAACCTACTAAAACCGCCCTAACCAGAGGAACAGGGAAACCTGTCAGAAAGGTAGAGAAAGAAGGTACTGAAGGAGGGAAGAGAGAAGAAGTCACACTCGGGGTAACCACCGGAGTCCCTGCCAATGATGTCACACAGGTGGAGAACGTCCCAGTCGGACCGGAGCTCAAAGGAGTTTCGCATGGAAAACTACGGGGTACAGAACCTGAAGCGCTTGCGGATGATAAGTTACCAGTAATCTGCTTCTGGTGATTGGTGGAACTACTGGGCCGACATTGAGCAGGGACAGCCGCACTGCCAGCTGCTGCAACAGCCAACTCGGAGGATGAGAGATTTGAGATTTCGCGGAGATTGTCCCGGCCGTCGCTGTAAGTAGAGAGCTCGGATAGGCGAGAAGAACCTAAAGTTTCCCGAAAGAATGACCTAGGAAGGCTGAGAAAGAGCAATAGATGAAGATTTTGCTGAAGCCATAGGAGAAAAGATGTCTGTAGATACACAAGAGGCCATAGATTTTAAGGAAAGAAAATAGACTGATTCTGTTCCCCCGATAGTCTTGTAAAGCATCATTCGTGAATTCTGGGAGATTTTTCAAGACATGCTCAAATATGTTAGAAAAACCTATATTGAAACAATTTCTAACTAAATATCTGTAACCTTTAGAAAGACCCAACAAGTCAGCATTATATTCTGCAATGTTCAACCATTGATCTACAGAATTAGCCTCTGCATGGGACGAAGGTTTGTCCCCAGGGGGAAAAGGAAACTTCGAAGAGGAAGGGATACTCTCCAATCTATCTGAACAAGAAGAACTAGCAACCAAATTTGAATTATCCTCATGATCCTGCAACCTTTTATTTTGAAGGCCTACTTGGAAAGAATCACTGCCAAGGATCTAGCAAGGGAGCTGCAACTTTAATCATACCTGACTCCGACCACACCTTCAACTTATCTTCCTGACTATCTACTAGCACTCTATCCCTATTTGTCTGAGTCAAGCCTAAATTTGACTTTACCTTAGGACTTACATTACCAGGGGGAAAGGGGAAATCTGCTGCTGACACTGCCTGCTCCGCGCCGGGGGGGCCGGCAGATCCTACCTTTGAGGTTTGCGGTTCTCCATGACCCCTGGCACCCGTTAGGGCTGGTTCTGGAACAGGCAGGGGAGCTGAAAAAGAACGATTAGATCCTGTTTCCCTATTACTTTTGTCCTGATCTTTTATTTCTGTTAATTTTGACATGAAACTGAAAATAGACTAGACACTGGCTGACAGAATTTGTCTTTCATTTCCAAAACAATTCTGATTCTAAGGCATCCTTGTCAAAACCCTGTGTCTCTACACTTCAATTCCCTATGCTTGCTCTTCAAAAGCTAAAGATTTCTATACTTGAGATAATCTTCCATCCTGTCCCTATCGACCATGACTACATTCGTCCACATCATGAGTGACATTACATTTGCACTTTCCCTGAAGTTATGCTGCTTGAACGTCTGTCATTTTAAAGTACTCATCGCTGCACAGGCTGTGCCGCGAGCGATGGGCTGCAGTTTCTCCAGCAGTGGCAGGCCTCCATACGTCACGGCAGTAGCGGAGGTGGAAGCCGAGGTGCTGTCCAAGGGGGCTGTCTTATCTAGTTTATCCATTTCAAATCCAAAGCCACGCCAAGTCAAGATGGGAGAGAAGATCCAAATCCAGGTGAAAAGAACAATCCAGGAGAGAAGGGGCAATAAATCGGTCCAAATCGTTATCCAAATTCCAAGAAACAAAATATGGGGGTCGGGCTGAGAACAAAAAGCAACTGGGGATCTCGGCCATACACAGCCGGGACTTGCAGCAGCGTTGCCAACGGTATGCTAGGTAACTCATTTGACAAGATTTTCCTGTAAGCGTTGGTAACGCTGACAGTTAATTACCCACTTAGTGGGTAATGAGTTATGGGGATATAGTTCGGGCTGGTAGGTGACCAGGGCTAATTCAGGTGTTCAGGGAGTGTATTGCAATAAGAAAGATTAATGACACTTCAGAAATTAGGCAAGGCATGGTGAATGGTAATCCTATTACAGCAAAGAAAAATAAAATTATATAGCAATGAATAAAATCAAACGTCATGAGCATATGCAGTCCTTAATAGGGTCAGTCTTCATATATGCTGAAACATCAGCTGTCAAAATAAACTCTCTCAGAAAGATTAGTTGATTGAAGATTAGTTGATTGATTAATTTGAGGTTTCCCGGTGTCATGGCATTAAAGGTGATTCTGGCAATCCTTTCTTTAGAATATCTATGGCTTTAAGGATTGATCACTTGGCCCAATGTGACTTTGCCCTTTTCAAATAAATCCATCTTGCCCTATAAAGGTGACATGGGCGAATGCTACTAAGGTCTAATAAAACTGATCAGGTCGAGTTCCTTTGCATTCTTAAACATCTGTGTTCCACAGAGTAGCATTCTTGGACTTTATGTAAATACAACAGGATACTATAGCACATGCACAGTGAACAACCTGAATACACAGCATTGTAAGCTACAATTTGCTACAAAGGAAAAGTGTATCTGTCCTAGACTATACACTGAACCATTGTGGAAACAAGTAGAATAAAAAATATTTATACCTATATCATTAGTCACCAAAATACAGTAAAGAAAAAATTAATACTATCAAACAATCTTTTTAGTGAAAATTGTGTCCAAAGGATAATGTTACTAAAACTGTATTGTTCCACAGTTCCATTGCTAATGAGATGTCAAAATAATAGTTTATGGCAAAAAAATAAGGTGGCCTTCCTGCCTTTTGAAGCAGCTCTCCCTCATCTATTAACTAGCTTTAGTACTTTAGTATCCTGTGGTAGTTTCAATCTGTCCTGAATATACTACTTATCCCTCTGTGCCAGAAAAGGTTAATCTTAAATAGTTATATATAGTTGTGTAGTATATGTTTTAAACACTTAAAACATACATTAAAAGATGCAATAAATTTTTAGGAATTACAGTATTTATTTCCAGACAAATTTTGGGTTGAAATCACAATGGTCAGTAACAACTGCACTATCATTTTATATTACAGTACTCCTATCTGATATAACAAAAAGAAAAAATCTTTAAGGTAATTTGTATTTTTCTTAGGTATACAAACCAGAGCCTTTATGAAGTTTCCTCAGTGCCAGCTGGAATGGTCATTGAACTTGGTAACATTGCAAATTTTTAAGTAATTTGTATTTTTCCTAACATACTAACCTGAAATTCTTGACATAGGATTTAGCTTGTGAATGCGAGCTGGACTGACTGTTTAACTTTCAGACAAGGCAGTTACTATTAACAGGTTAAGGGAAAGCCCTGCCCACCTGTTGTACTGCACTCCACTTTGCCTTTTGGCCCAGGTACCAGAATGAAGGGTGGCTGAGGTGGGACGTTCATATAAAGAATTTCAGGTTAGTATGTTGGAAATATGACGTTTTTATAATAAAATAAAGTTTTATATATACTTACCAAGTAATTACATAGCTAACATTTCTAATATCAGCAGCTAAAATTTGAAACTCTCGGTAGTAATTCTTTTATTTTTGGTGTAGGTGTCTAGCCCCACCCACTTTCGGGGAAGAAGAGGAACAACTGAGCAAATGGTTTCAATTTGAGCATGCCGTATGTCCATGCGAGGAGAGGAGAGTGGGCTCCCATTCTGTAATTACTTGGTAAGTATATATAAAACTTTATCTTATTATAAAAATGTAATTTTTATATAAGTGACTTACCAAGTAATTACATAGCTGATTCCACATTGAAAGGAGGTGAGACACATGGACTACTTTATCCTCAAAACACTGTATACAGTAATGAATTTGAAAACAGAAAATTTGCTAGCATTGGGACAATGCTTGTTATTTCCTTACCTGGTGTTGACTGCTGCAGGAAGATACTGCCTCTGGTTGGCGATCATCTCACTCAGTAGGGAGACTTACAGCGAAGGACACCACCGAGCGCTAGTAAGTTACAGAAAATTGCCCCTGCCCAGGGCGCAGTACTAACACAAGACAACCATATAACAAAGCTGTTACCTATGCCAAATTATTAAAAACAACATTCCCAAACCATTAAAAACTGGAGGACATCCCAGTACATAGTACCCCCATACTCCCTTAGAACTCAGCACCAAAATTCAAGGCGAAGAGAAAGGATGGAAGTATGCTTCCTACTTTCCCTCCCCCAACACCATGCCAACCACTCATAAAGGACCCAAAATACTGCATTCATTAAAAACTGTTTCCACAGGGTCCTGCATTCATTAGAAACTGTTTCCACATCCCTTAACTAGTGAGATGCAAATACTGATTTACATCTCCAAAAAGTTCTTTGGAGAATATCTGAAAGAGAAATTTTATGCTTAAAAACTAAGGATGTAGCCGCTGCCCTTATTTCATGTGTCTTAACCTTCAGAGAAGGTAAAAGCTCTTCTCCCACATGAGAGTGGGCTTCCTTAATGAGTTCTCTTAAGGAAAAGGATATCATATTTTTTGTAAGAGGACATGAAGGATCCTAACTGAAGTCTACAAATTAGCAGAGGGCCCTCTTAACTTCTCTGTTCTCTTCAGGTAAAACTTTAATGCCCTTACAGGGCAAAAAACTCTTTCTTCCTCCTTAGGTCCTAGAATTTCACTCAGATTTTTTACCTTAAAAGAACGAGGCCAGGGCTTGGAAGGATTCTCATTCTTTGTCAGAAATCCTAGCGTATAAGAACAAATCACGTCTCCTCCAGAGAAACCGATCCTTCTATCAATTGCTTGTAGCTCATTAACCCTCCTAGCTGTTACCAAAGCCACCAAAAAGAGGATCTTCTTGGATTTAGATCTCTGGTGAAGAGGAGTTGATAGGCTCGAAAGGAGGAAGAGACAACCATTTTAGGACCACGTCTAGGTTCCAGGATACCGGTTCTCTTACCTTCACACTTACTACAGTAGTCTCGAAAAATTCTATTAAATCAGAAATGTCTTGATTCTAAGATAAGTCAAGGCCTCTGTGCCTAGGGCAAACTAAGCATACTGTAGCCACTGTAGCCATTTATAGTCCAGAAGGGCCAAGCCTCTGGAGATCTAAGGTACAATGAAATCTACGATCTCTGTCAAGTGGTTTTAGTCGAAGACTTCATTCTTTCTGCACCAGGAAGTGCAGATGAACCACTTATTCTGGCAAATGTTGCAGGAAAGATTGGGGTCTACATCTCAAGATCACTTCTGCAGCTGCTCCTGAAAACCCACTTAGCTCTGAGTCTTTTGACAGTCTGAGCAGTCAGAGCTAGGTAGACAAACCTTGGTAAATCTTCTGACATGGATTGTTTGAAGATTGTGTCTTTGAGGAAGTAGTCTTGGAAAATCTACCAGAAGACCACAGGTCAGGAACCATTCCTTTAGGGCAAAAGGGTAATCAGAATCACTGACACATTCTTGTGGGACTGAGTTGTTCAATACTTCCCGTATCATTCTGAGAGGAGGAAGGCATAAGATCCTTGTCAGACCAGTCCTGCAACATGTGTCCATTGCTCATGCCAATGGATCTGAGTACTGTGAACAAAAAGAGGCAGGCGATTGTTCTTGGACATTGTGAAAAGATCCAACTTTGGTCTTCCCACAGTCTCAAAGAGCCGAGGCAGGCTAAGGATGAAGGAAGTCACTCTGTGAGAAATGACTTGGTTGCCTCGGGGATTAGCTGGTCTACCAGCACATTTAGTTTCCCCTGGAAAAATCTTGTCAAGTGCTTGTTCTGTTCTGGTCGGCCAGAAAAGCAGATCCCTCACTGCTTTGCAAAGTGAAGCAATGAGTTCCTCCCTAGGCTGATGTATGACAGTTTGTAGTGTTGAGCGAATGAACTGCTATGGTTTATGCATTACACCTCTGAGGCAAAAAACACCAGGGCCAAGTGAATGGCAGCAGGTTCTTTCACATTTATATGTATTTCTTCTGATCTTGTGGCCATGTCCTGGAGACTTCCCTGTCTTCAGGAGGCAATGACTCATGTCGGCGTCTGGAAAAGGATTTAGGTCTGGGTTCTGTGGGGAAAGTGACTTTCCTTGTAATAACCTGCTTTCAGATCTCCACCAAAGCAGGTGTTCCTTGATGCTCTGGGTCACCGGAAACATGAGAGTCTGGATGTTTCTTTCTGTCCCAACTGGCTTTGAGGAAAAACTGAAGCACCCTCATATGAAGTCTCCCCAGTGAAATGAACTGTTCTATCGAGGCCAATGTTCCGAGGAGACTCATCCATTTGTTGGCCGTGCAGCTCTGAAGGGAGAGAAATTCGTTGATTGTACATAGACAGGATTCTACTCTCTTTGCGGCCGGAAGAGGTTGAAAAAGACGAGAGTTCAGAGTCATCCTCAAATATACTATTTCTTGAGAGGGAGTCATTTGGGACTTCTGACGACTGATTAACAGACCCAATTCCTGGGTTAACAGAATTGTTTTCTGAAGATCTTCTGTGCATTGCTCCTTTGCCTGGGAGTAAAGGAGCCAGTCATCCAGGTAAAGTGAGATGTTTATCCCCGTGAGATGAAGCCACAAGATGCCGGAGGCCAGAACCTGAGTTAACGCGAGGGCTGTGGTTTATCCGACATAAGGCTCGAAACGCTGGCGATTTGGTCTGAAATACAAATCTTAAATTATACCTTGACTCCCAGTATGCGAGGATGTGGAAGTACACATCCTGCATATCTATTGAGACCACATACAGGCAGTCCTCCGTTATCGGTGGGGGTTCCATTCTGGGGGTGTGATGATAACCGAAAATCGCCACTAACCGAAAATCGGCGATTTCCGGCGCTTCTTCAGCGATTTTCGGGTTTATCAATGCCAAAAATTGTTGATTTTCGGTTATTGCCGCCTCTGTTAGGTATGTATTGGCACTAACACCCAATTATCGGCGCCGATAAGTGGAAATCGGCGATTTTCAGCACCGAAAATTGCCGATTTTCGTCGCTAGACAAGCGCCATGAAACCAGATCGTCATTAACCGAGCCCGTCGTTAACCGGGGACTGCCTGTAGTCTCCCTGACAAATCGAGGCCAGAATGGACCGATTCATTTCCATGCGAAACTTCGTCTTTAGCAAAAAGTTGTTCAGTGCGCTTACATCTAGGACCGGTCTCCATCCTCCTGTGGCTTTGGGGACTACAAATAGCCGATTGTAAAACCCCCTCTGAAGTCGGATCTGTGACTACTTCTATTGCCCTCGTCTCGAGGAGGGAGTGTACTTCCTCTGAGAGGAGCTGCAAACCTCCGGAGGCCTATGGGTAAGCAGTCAAGCTGATTCCCCTTTCTCCTTCCAAAACTCCCAAAAGAGAAGGAGCCTGGCACCTACTGGGGCTTGGAAGATACTGGGATCTTTTCTTGGCTGATGTCTTGGAAGAGGACTTCTTGATTGAGCGAGGGGTATTATTATTATTATTATTAAAATAGTTTAACCAGACCACTGAGCTGACTAATCAGCTCTCATAGAAGACTGTGAATTAGGATGAAATGCCAGGTCTAGGCCTATATGGGACCAAACAGGTCATTCGCATGATGATGAATAAGTAATGAAGTTTCAAAGAAAAACTGTATAACATACATGCTTTACTCTGAAACGCATGTTCGCATGCATGCCCTCTTGGCTGAGCCCTTCCCTTGCTCACACATAAGCGAAAGGGCTGTAAAGGAGAGGATGACTCAGAGGTAAAAGAAGGAAGCTCCTTAGGGTGCCTTGAAGAATGCACTAAAAGATCTTGCGTCGACTTCTTTTGCAAAGCTGTAGCAATATTATTCACCAAAGACTGTGGGAACAAACACTCTCACACCAGAGGGGAAAAGGGTAGGGCAGATTTCTGAGCCATAGTTACTCCCTTTGAGGTGAAAGAGCAGCAGAACTCTCGTTTTCAAAATACCTAAGGCATAGAGGTAGGCCAGTTCACTGGAAATTATCTCAAATCCCTTTAACGGCGCACGAGAAAACTCCAAGCAGGTCCATAGACAAGTCCGAAGGTACCACTGGGTATTCTTGAATTTTACGTGCTAGAGCACCCACTGTCCAGTCCAAAATACTGACCACTTCAAACACTTTGAACATATTTTTAATAAAGTGGTGCACTGTAATTCGGCTGCGGAGGACATAATCTTGGCGGCAGAAAATGCTAATCTACGGGAAGAGTCAATGAGACAGGAGAAATCTCCCTGGGAGAAGGCAGGAACACCCAGGAAGGAGCTTCCTCCGATAGCATAACACTGATACCTTCTATTCAATAATCTGGTAGGAGGATAACTGAAGCAAGCTTTCCCTTTCTCCCTCTTGTCTGAAAGCCAGATTTCAACCTCGCTTAGTGCCTTCTTTGCAGAAGTGGAGAGAACCATCTCTCTGGTAACTTAGTCAACTCACTGGAGAGACCACTCATCTGAAAAGCTGATTGGGGCGAAGGCAGAGCAGCTGGAAAGAAGAAGGCTGGAAAACTGAGCAAAAGATACTGCAACAGTGCAGCGAAAGCCAAAGAAGTCGAATCCTCTTCTGGTTCCACATCTAATTCCTCTTCCGCAGATGAGTCCGGTGACAATGACAACTCCTAGGAAGGTTTCACAGACAAAGGAGGTTTCTTCAAAAACCCAAAAATTTCATCCAGACACTGCTGAATCAGAGCAAGGGAAGGATCCAAACAAGGTGACTGAGCTATGTAATTACTTGGTAATTTACTTATATAAAATTATTTCTTTCAACATAAATACAAACCTTCATTCTTTATATACGAGACTTAGCCATTGGTGGGGGGAGTCTGGGCAAATCTCTGAACCGACTGACTGGTTCTGCCCACCTGGGAGTACCTTCCTGGTCTGGAAGAGCTACGGAAGGAATCTCACACCTCTATCTTGCTGGAAACATGGGATGCTGCAACTGCTAGACTCTTCAGTCTGAAGACCTGGAGCAAGCTGAGTGATAGCCTTTCACTGAGACAATTTAAGGGAGTTTGTTTTGGTGAAGAGGGATGAGGATGGCAGCAATCTGCTCAACAGATGCTCCAACTGGAGGGATATCCATTCTACGAAACCAATCACAGAAGAAGGTCCACCTTCCTTGGTACACATTTGTGGAAGAATAATGGAGGTAGCCAGCCATCTCTCTCACAGCCCTAAAAGAAAAGCCTCTCTTGCTAGTTATGCCGGATAACCTCCACGTGTGCAGCTGAAGGGAATATTCTGCTTGGTGGTATCAGCATCTCTAAACATGTGAATGACATGGAAGAGTGGACCAAGGTGGAATCTCTCTTGGTGCCACAGCCAAGAGAGTCAGCAAATATTAGTATAACTAAGTTTGAGGCCAACAAGGAGCCATCAAGGTCATCCTGAGACCATGAGTAATGAACACTGTTGATATCCTGCAAATCAAACTGAAAGGTGAGAAAGTGAGGAAATCCAAATCACCTTAAGGGTGTTGGAAAGTATCTCCCATCACCAACCAGGGATCAGGCACTGGAAAACAGATTACGTACTGGGAGTTTCCTGTTCAATCATGGTAGCCAACAGGTCAAGCATCAAACACCTCCGAACAGCCTTTCTGCTATGCTGGGATATATAGTGCATTCTATACCCACAACCTGACTTTTGACAAATGAGCTGGTCTGCCAGACATGTACCTGACTGACAGCTTGACAGTGTGGCAAACTGCCCACTTATGGTTCTGCACTACTAACTGACAGAGGAAAGGAGACACTGTCCTTCCTCGTTTGTTGACATGTAAAAACCCTTACAGTTGTGTTGCTGCTCTTCAACACTAGTTGGTGACCTACCAACTGATCTTGAAATGCTTGCACTGCTAATCACACTACCTGCATCTCCAGAACACTGATATGCAGTAGAGGTATGTCCTTTGCCAACAATCCTGAAATTAATACTCTTTTCAGGTGTGTGCCCCAACCCTTCTTTGATGCATCCATAAACAGCTATATTCCCAGAGGAGGAGAGTTCAACACAACTTCTGCTAAGATGATTCTGTTAATCATCCATCACTCTAGACCCCCCTGATATCTCAGACCAACAGAACATGATAAGGGAGGTTCAAAAGAGCTGATTAGTCTTGCTTCATTTGCCAACGAAGGGAATGTGGGTGAATCCGGCTCTGAGGAGCAAGCTTCTTCAAGGATGATCGGTGACCAGGACCACCTGCCAAAGCCAAGTTGGTTGTTCTTGCCATGCCAGAACTGCTCTGTTACTGCCTTGAATTTTCTCACTCAAGAGTCCGAGGGTAAGGGTCTCAATACTACTGAGTCTATGAGCATGCCCAGGTACTTTGCTAGCTGCTTGGAAATGAGAGCAGACTTCTCCCAACTCATACAATCCCCAACTCGCAATCTCTATTTTGGAGCAAGTGCATCTTGGAAGGTGCCAGGACTAGCCAGTGGTCCAGGTAATGCAAACAGCATGTAGCCCTTGACGAGAGGGCCCAAGCCAGCACCAAGGTGAAAACCTGAGTAAACACCTGTGGGCTGTTGCCTTTCTGAAGCAAAAAACTTTGAACTTATATATGGTCCCACTGCAGACAGAGTGGAAAAACTTACGCGAGTCCTGGGTACTTGAAGGTATGCATCCTTCAAGCCTATCAAAAGCATGAAGTTGCCCCTTTTCATGGACTCCAAGCACTGAATTCACCAAGGAGGAGAAAGATGATAAGGAAGAAGGTCTAGAACAATTCTTCCCTTTCCTCTCTCAGGTCTTGCTGGTATTACACACCAATTGGGTGGTCAAGGCAAAAACTAAAAACATCAACATATAAGCAGCAACTTGGATGACTACCACTAAAGGAGGATCCCTCTTCACATCAGCCAAGAAAGAAGCAGCACGCGCAGTACAGAGCACCTTCTTCTCCACAGCTGGGATGTCCAGAAGGGCAGTAAAAGATAGACTGCCAGGGATGTTTAGTACAGGAAATACTTTTCGGCGGGTACTCAAACAGATGTATGCCTCATACCTGGAATATCAGAGGCTATTAAGGCAGGAGGTGAGGCTGGTGCTAGAGATGGAGCCTGACTAAGGGGGCACTATACCCAACAGCAGTGTAGTCCTCTGAGGAGAGCAGGTGACAGAACTCCAAGTGAAGGACTTCAAGTTAAGCACCAATTTCCAAGGCGGAGGGAGGAGATTATAACCTCTGTAGACAGTGGTATAAGAAAGGAGGAGGGAGAAAAGAAGGAATTACAATGATAGTCATTGGGGGTACATTCAGCCCTGATGAGCCTGGTGAATGCCTCTCAGCCTTCCTCCCATTCCAACTGAAATTCTCCCACCAAGGGAAAGTCAAGCCAACACATCCTTGCAGGGGAAGACATGCACCAATAACTTCTCCCTACAAAATAGGCAGTACTATTGGGGTCAACCACAACAAGAAGACATAAGCACCACAAACATGGCCCATGTGTCCCGCAGGGCATTGTTCATGTTTTCTTCACATCAAAGAAAATACAGGTTCGGAAAACAGGTTGTACAGCAAAAAGGACAGCAACCTAAATATTCATCCAATTATTTAATGACAGGAAGAGATAGTGCACGCGAGATGTCAATATTTATTACTTCCAGCCGGCAGGAAAGAAAAAGTGACCTTTAGTGACAAAAGGTGAGTGAAGGGTATTCCCTTGCTCTCCCCCTCAAATAATTACCACTAACAACATTGTTAGCAATTTTAACAACCAGTCCAGCTTGCACTAATGACACTCCTATTTAAAAGGCAATGGTCTATATTTACACATGAACAATTAATATAGTTTCCTCAAAGACACATGACCCATGACATAAGTCAAAAAGAACCTAAGTCAAATAATGCCTATAAAAAAATACATAGACATCCTTTGCAAACCCTTATAGAAAACCACAATGTACATATTAATTTTAAAGAATGTAAAAATTCTATGCATACTATACTGTTACTACCTGATGGGTGACAATGATGTGCTTGATGGGCTGAGGAGAGTGTTTAAGGAGGAGGAGGAAGGGACTATGTAGAGATAACACTGAAGGTTGAATTTCTTCTTCATGCAGCAAGGACAGGTCAAAAGTGTCCTGAACTCTATTACTCTTCTTTCACTCAATATGTGTATTGCCCCATTGCCTAGGCAAAGTATTCAGCACTGGGAACCATTTCCTCAAAAGGTGATGGGGCTTTGTCAACATGCGCAAATGCCTGCTTCATCTTCTTGATCATGAAGCGTTGTCGTCCAGGTTCTTGTGCTTGCTACTCTTGGTACAACTCCTGCTCACGATGCTCCATCCATTTCTCTTTCACCAGTGGCAGTTTGTCTGCCTCAAATAATAAAAAAAAATCCTCCTACTCCTAGTCCATTTTAAACAGGTGCTCAATGTCACCAGGATTTGTTCAGAATCCACCCTGGCAAAGCAAATCATTACAAATTGAAGACAGTTTCTTACAAATGCCTGAATATAAATCTCAAGTGGCTTATGGAGGTACACAGGGTGACTTTTGCTGTTCAATTCAAAGAGAAAAGCCTCCATTTCTTT
Organism: Macrobrachium rosenbergii; assembly: GCF_040412425.1. NCBI lineage: Eukaryota > Metazoa > Arthropoda > Malacostraca > Decapoda > Palaemonidae > Macrobrachium > Macrobrachium rosenbergii. Next base: position 61,271,744 of record NC_089745.1, on the reverse strand, counting down.
GTAGATTTGCACCATTTTTCTGTGGTTGATGGCCAGTATTCTTCATCCTGGAGCATTATCTTTGATGTGAGAGCTAAAATCCTTGCCTTATCGTGAATGATTGACAATACAATATACTGTCATCAGACTCAAGCCTAGAGAACAACTCAAGGCAGCACATTTTCCCCATTTTTGTAATGCTTTAATCATAGCCTCCTTACTTTCCAACAGAACAGCATCAAGCTTATGAGCATTAGCACTATAAACTTTCTTTAGACAGAACACTACTTATTCGAACAAAATTTATTATGTTTTAAATATTTTTTTATACTTTTAAAAATTTAAATGGTTTTCATTGTGTGTATACAAATTACAGTATGGGAATCTTACACACACAGAGAATGAGGCCGACACGTTTAGAAGAGCAGGTGGATGATCCCTTAAACTCACCACACCCTGAGCATGGGAAGCGGTAACTGGCTCTACCACGTGTTTAGGGAGCAGAGGAACAAGGGTAAAGAGAGCATTCTTTTGTCAGAAGCACAGGTCAACCTGGTGTACTAAATTCACTTTCAGTGAGACCCTGTCCAACACTACCTACAGCAAAAATGTGCAAGTGGAGTGTATTATTTGCCTCCCCAAACAGGGAAAGGTGCGTACTTGAGCCATATGAGACTGGCAGCGGTCTTTACAATTCTTCTCATAGTCTACTGGAGGAAGATGAAGGCGCAAATTAGGAAGATAAAGATGAGAGTAGGAAAGAGAGGAGGAGGAGGAGGAAAGAAAACACCTATGCTTTTCTTGCCTCTAGCTTGTGCCTTGCTCTTCTCTGCAAGAGCAGTAACCAACTTAGCAATTAGCATAGGTGCAGCAAGATGTTCTCGTTTGACAGCAGCTGAAGAAAAATTGATTGGTGATGGCAGGTGAGCGAGGGTGTTCCCCCACCTTTAACCACCAGTTAACTACCTAATTATCAAATTTCAATAACCAATTCCACATATAAGGCTCTGGTTTATATTTCCATAAAAAAACATTCATAAATGACAGCTATATAAACACGATTTTAAATTTCATACAGTTATTGTTTAGTGCCACTCCTCCATGTTCCTGTATTTCTGGTGTTCTTAGGTTAGATATGCACTGGGTTACCCATCCCATGTCCACAAACAAATTCAAATTCTGGGATTTACTTTGCTGAAGTCTATTGAAACTTACAATAACAATTCATTTTTAAGTGGGAAAAATAAAAATTTGCAAATACAATACAAAAAGAAAAATGTATTAGGCAAAAGAGTTTCTGCATACAGTAGAGTACAGGCAGTTCCAATTTTACATCATATTTCAGAGTTGGGTCACCAAAAATGTAAACTGGCTGCGGGCTGAGAAATTTTGCAAAGCTTTCATACATGGATTCTGCTGTTTACATGCTTACATTTAGTTATACTGTACTGCCCAAAAGTATAATTTTTACATTCTGAAATTTTCCATATAAAAACAGGACCTTAACGGATAAGATTTGTTACATCTCTCTGCTAAGTTACCCAGAACTGAGTAAAGATCATAATTGCAAACTGTTAAATGAATGAACAAATTCATGTGTTGGTTGAAAATCCTATTAAAATACAAACTCTACGATCAGTTGTCCTCTTTAATGGAATACGACAATATTTTTGCATTTTTGAACATTCTTATTTTCTTCTTACTTGTAGGATTCACTTTACAGGTGTCTGATTTGGCAGTTGCCTGTGGTTCACATGGACTGTTCCCTGCATTAGATGGAACTGTATCAGTTTGCTTAGAATCTTTGGTGGATATTAATTTGTCATTATCATGCATATTTCCCACTAAGTCACAAGAGGTCTTGACTGACAACTTCAAGGGCATTTCAGTTTCACATGTACTTTGAGAAGGTACACTTTTACTTGCTTTATCTGTGTCAAAATGCTTCTTATACATACAAGACACATCTTCTTTCATCTGGGATAGATAGCGCTTTGTTGCAGCCCTATGTATCTGTACATTATCCATTTGTTTTGCTTTGTTAACTTCACTAGCATTCAACTTATATCTAGTCAAGGCTGCTATGCTCTTTCGACGATCTGCCAATTTTTCTCTTGTTTCTTCCAAAGATTCCAACTCTGGTGCATAACATACATGTAAAATTCCTCCATAAAAAGATGTTCCATCTAACTTCACCTTGGCAAACCTTGCATTCTTAATATTTTTGTACTTTAGAAGATATGCTTCTTCAAAGTTTGGTTGAGGATAATCTGGAAGAATTTCAAGTAATTCTATATTTCCATATCTGAGGCACAGCCTTTCCAGTTCTTCAAGAATCTTTACAGCAGGCACACCAGTGACAATTAAGTATCTAGACTCATCATTAACAGTGTACACTTTGACTGATGTCAACTTTCTCCCTTGACGGTATTTAGCTCTGGTATAGCAAAATTCAAGTTGTTCATGATGAGGAAGCTTTTTCACAGCATCAGGGCGAATCATGTCCTGCAATGTTGAAATATGACTCACTACACAAAAACAAATATACAGAGTAAGAATAAGAGTAAAACATACCTGGAACACTGATTTAAACCTATTAGTGTACTTTCCTTGTTACAATGATACAGGCATAATTCTTTACACAGGGTTATTTTATGTTTCTACAAGAAAAGATAAAGTTATGAATTGCACAACAAAGGTTTGTAAAAAATCATCCAGCAACTAAAGGAGCACCCTTTGTCATTAGGTGTAGTTTTCATATCTTTATACCACCTCTGAAACATACATGAATTTAAAACAATTAGCAGAGTTGGGAGGAAGACACTGCATAATGCACCTTGTCTATAAAATCTAAAATTTTCCTATGCATACAAACCAGAGCCTTTCATGTAGAAGTATCCAGCATTGAAGTTATGTGAAGAAAGTTCCAATTCTATGAGAAGGAAGTGAAGGATCTGTCTTTCAGGGACCACGACCCGAAAAAAACCTGATTTCCTAACAAGGATCCCCAACCCATAACCAAAGCACTGAAAAGAAATCCAGGACTAGGTTCACGGATGAAGGAACTTCCTTTCCAAAAGACCAAGTTCAGACAACTGTAAGTATTTAAATGCAAGAGGAACAAGGACTCCACAGAAAACTTGTGCTGTCAGGAGGCCAACATCTGGCAAGGAGTTAGAAAGATGCTTCCTGTATCTCCAAAATCCATTCATTTGCCATGAAGATTGAAGGAAGAGGCTGCCTGGTACGTCCTCTATCCGTTGTGGGCATGCCTCGCATTGATGGACGTGCAGACTCCCAGCCAAAAGAGCAAACTAGTAGAAGGAAGTGCAGAATCGCAGACAACCTTGCAAACTAGCTGCCAACTCTGCCGAGTTTATGACAGGCCAGTGAAAACGTCAAAATCAATGCAGATTCGACAAAAAACTGAACTTAATCACGCTTAGCGTGAACTCAATGATACCCTTGTACCGAACAAAGATGTGAAGAGCTGTACGCAGAGAAAAATTCTGAAAAGTTACAACGGCTTAAAAAATTCCATAACCGTAAGAACCTGGGCCGTGTGAACTTATGTATTAATAGCCAGCGGTCTAGAGCGAATGACAAGGCTCCAGGTGGTGCAGGTGCTTGGAGCCGAATGCATCAGGCACTGGAAGTGACGCCAGGAGCTCGGAAGTCCAGGCAAACAGGAATTGGCACCTTACAGGAAAGGTCATTCAACAAAGAACAAAACTGCAAGAAGACCGTGAGAAGAAGGTAGCTTTTACCGTTGACAGAAAGCAAAGAACAGCAACTATCAACATGTAAATCTTCAGCAGAGTGAAGAGCCAAGAAGCTTATACCCGAAACCTTGGAATTGAAGGAAAATTGGAGGACGCATTGTAAAAGTCCTATTGGGTCTGTCCAAAATATGTATACCTTAGTTTAACCAGACCACTGAGCTGATTAACAGCTCTCCTAGGGCTGGCCCAAAGGATTAGACTTATTTTACGTGGCTAAGAACCAATTGGTTACTAGCAACGGGACACACAGCTTATTGTGGAATCCCAACCACATTATACCGAGAAATGAATTTCAATCACCAGAAATAAATTCCTCTAATTCTTCATTGGCCAGCCAGAGACTCGAACGCGGGCCAATCTGGCTAATGACTCGTGGGCACCAAAGCTAGAGTAGGCTCACTACTGATGTCCCAGGCAAAAAGCGGGGAAAGGGGGCAAAACTCTCAAGGTGTCTAAAAATGGTATTTTCATTATAAAATAAGTTTTTAAATATACTTACCTGGTAGTTACATATATGAAGCATCCCGCCCGATTAAGTGGCGCGCCGCGACGAAATTCAAAATTCGTGGCAATCGCGATATAGATGAATCAGGTGGCCATACTGAGCGCCCTCTACCAGTACTTAGAACCATACCCAATTGTCTCAGAAATTTCATGCCCCTGTTGTTCTCAGAGGAGGAGGAGAGGACCTTTTATATATGTAACTACCAGGTAACTATATTTAAAAACTTGTTATAATGAAAATACCATTTTTAAAAATCTAACTTCCTGGTAGTTACATATGTATATAATGATTATTGACACCATTGGTGGTGGGTTAGAGAACCAAAACACCGTTGGGAATTAGTGTAATTACTAAACACTAAATAATGGCTGTCAACATGCTCTGGTTTCTTACTGATAAGGAAGCTGGCTTCATAATTATCCTGCCTCGATAGCCTGCATTCCTTGAGAGACCCAGCAACACATCCCAGGGGGCTGTAAGTCTCTATGGGGCTGTCACGGTCCTCAACCTTAACATGACTAGACCACCACCCTTGCTATCCTGGCATAGCCATGGACAGGAAGCTGACCACCTGACCCACTAAAATCACTAAATAACACCTCCATAAAAACCTAGCAGACTTGCAACCCCAGACTGTGGAGAGGTTGCAGCAACATTCTGAACAGCCTGCAGGTTCAAATCAAGAAAAAGCAAGGAGTATAATACAAAAAAAAAAAAAGGTTATAGGGTAGAGGCAGTAGTACCCTCTCCAGCTACGGCGCGGAGGCAACGTGCGGACCCAGAAGACATGATCTCATATTGGGTCATGCTTCTTTCAGGTAACGCAAATCACGAAGATGAAACGCCCCGTAAAAGTCCCTTCCAAAATCGATTTCATAGACCTGTTTGTCTCTTATAAGCCATGATCGCCACAGCTCTCTTACTTAGTGTGCTTTGACTTTGAGTTGGGAAGCTTTCTCGTCCACATTCTTAGTGAGCTTCCCTTATTAAGTCCTTGATAAAGCATGGTGCATTCTTTGATAAAGGGTAACGAAGGTTTTCTTCACTGAGCACCAGAGGTGATCTGTCTGACCTCTCTCATGTTTCTGGTCCTCTGTAGATGGAAATTTAGAGGCCTAACTGGACCAAAGGCCTCTCTCTTTTTCCTGTCCACCTGATGAGACAGCCCTGGTATGGGAAAAGGATCTAAGGCCATGGTTGAGAAAAAGGGTTTCGTTTTGGCGAGAAAACCAAGTTGGAAATGGTAGACTGCATTTTCCCCATTGAAGCCCTGCTTTCTTGCCTAAAGGCATGGTTCTCCTACCACTCTTGGCTGTAGCCAAAGCAGCCAGGAAAAGGGTCTTCTTAGTAGAATCCTTCCATAAAGCCTTGTATGCGAGAGGTTCAAACCTGGCTCGAGGTTAAAAATTACTAGGACTACGTCCAAATTCCAAGAAGGGAATTGGGTTGTCCTTCCTCTTAACTGTCTCAAAAGACCTTACTTGAAGATCCGTGAGTCTTGTCGCAAAGTACGTCAAGCTATTTCTATAGCCGGAAGAGCGGAGCTTAAGCATGCTGCGGTGTATCCCTTGATGGTAGATACTGCTAGGTTTCATGGTTTTCAAATGCAAGAAGAAAATCCTGCCAGTTGAGGTTAGAGAGAGGTACTGGAAGAGGAAATGTTATTTTCTGCACCATTCCCTGAATAAATCCCACTTTGATTGGTACACCTTGTGGTATGGGCGTTCTCCTCAAATCTCGCGATGGCTCTTGCAGCTTCCTGAAAAACCCTTCCAGCTCTTGCAGTTTTTCGATGATCGCGCGAAGGCAGTTGGGTTGAGGCGAGGTACGTGGTAATTCTATATGTGGCTGTCTGGTAGATCATTCCGACAAGGTAACGATCTGGGGTGTCTACTAGCCACTCCATCTCGGTGATCCATGGTCTCATAGACCCAAAATGGAACTATCAGGGGTCATGCGGGCGTCGTTCGACTCTATAGACCTTCGCTGGCTCTGTCTAGGATCTTGAATGGAGGAAAAGCGTGCATATACCATCACACCCTGACAGATGGAGTCTCTGGCAGAGGCTTTTTAAAGATCTGCCCTGTTGTTGCCAGTTTTACGAACAGGCTACTGACACGTGTGTGACAGACCTTTAAATGTCTTCGAGACAAAACCCTGAGGCTATACTTATAAGATTTTTGGGGCTTTTGTTTCCAGGTACTTTAATCTCCTTCCTCTCCATACTGCTCTCTCTCTCTCTTTCTAAATCTCTGGCTTTTTTTACATATGATCACCTTATCTATTTTGTCAGTACTTGTATAGATGTATTTATCATTGTGCACAATTAGATACTTAAAAGTATTTAATTAATGCTATGAAATGGGTGATATATTTCTTGTATTCATTTTTAATCTGAATTAAATAAACTTCTTTACCTTCTCTATTATCTATACTTGAATGCATTGATCATCTTAAGGTTTTAAAAGACACTTTTTCCAATCAAACTTTCCACACCACTGAGGTAAAAGTCAAGGTGCGTTTGTTTTTCGAGAGGTTTCCCACACATGACCTAATCACTCTCTTTTATATATAATTTATTCGAAAACTAGTCATCAGGCTATCAGCTATGTTATTAATCAAAACTGTCCAACAACCTGCAGCCACATCTTGCCGGGCATCCTCTTTTGAATTTACTATCACGTGCTAGCTGCATTCTTCCAATTTCCTTCGTGACATTGATACGATGCTTCACATAAAATTTTAAGGTCTGCCGGATTTGAGACGTATTAACTTTTAGCCATATAAGACTTCACTTGAGCCCAGTGTAATTTTGATTGTTAAGTTTCGTCGAGATACCGATTTCTGCCCCTGACTCCTTGCAGCGCTTCATCTCTCTCAAAAATCTTGGCCGAGAGCTACAGTTTTATCTTGCCTTTCCAAGAGAAATTTAGCCCATCAACCTTCTTAAGAGAGAGAGGCAGAGATCTTGTCTGTATCTGAATGTTTATTTTCTCTTACGCCAAACTTACTGTTATGCTTTATTTCATATTTCACCTTACCAATTTATTCTTTACCCTCGATGTTAAGAAATCAAGGTATATGTAGAAACGAAATGCCTCAGACATAATAATACCGTGATGACGTGACCACCGAGGAAGAAGGTGCTCCTAGAAAATCTAAGCTGCTTTACCACGTGGATTTAAGCGCCACGTGGATCCGTGTGTGAGTACTGGCAACACCACCAAATGAGATGCCATATTGATAAACTCTGATTCCGTTTCTTGTAATTGCTTAAACATTATCAATCCGTGAACCTAAAGTAATAGACTTGGAATTCTGCGTATGCGAAAAAGGTTTTTATTTGATATCTGCAATGGGAGAAATAGTTTTATCTCGCTGTTGTTGTTATACATTTGGCATATATGCATACCTCTCCCGAACCCAGACAACCACGCCAGAGAGATCTGTACATTTTGGAAAGGAGTATAGTCCCTCCCAATTCATGAGGGAAAGCGTCACTGCCACTGCTTCTGGTCTGGGACTGGAGGCAGTAGGCTAGTAACTCTTCGTTCTCTGTCAGCCGCAAAGAGGTCTGTGGCGGTTCTCCCCCACAGATTCCAAAGCCTTTGCACACATCGTGATGCCAAGGTCCATTCTGTCGTGAGAACCTGTCTTCCATCTGCTGAGAAGATCCGCTCTGGCGTTCTTCTCTCCCTCTATGAGCAGGTGATCAGAGTTAAGTTGTTAGTTTGCCACAACAAGAGGAGATCTTTTGCTGCCTCGTAAGGAATCGAGCAGTGCCACCTGTTTCCTGATGTAGGCCAAGCGGCTGTCCAGTGTTGTCTCGTTGACCTGTAATCTTATTCTGAACCTTCTCACAAAGTGGACTATTGCAAGATGAATGTACAGTTCCTTGACATTTATATACCATTTCTTCTGATCGTTTTCCTGGGCCTGAAGTCTACGCCACTTCCACAGCGGTTGCACCCCATCCCATATCGATGCGTCCTGAATACAACGCTAGGTCGGGGTTCTTCTGGTGAAGTTGAGAGCCTAATTGAAGTTTTTGGGTTCCGCAACTCAAATGATTTTTGATTCCCAGAGGATCAGAATCCACGTCTCAGATCTTGGCCTCTTTTCCAATAGCTTGACAGATGGAACTGAAGTGGACGTAGATGTAGTCTTCCCATGGAAACGAATTGTTCGTCGAGGAGAGGGTCTAACGAACTCATCACTCCTCGCGAAGACAGGTCCATCTCCCTGAAGAGCTTCACCTTTCGCCAATCTAGAATGCGTTTTGGGAGCTGGAAAAGCCGAAACCTGACCTGAATCCTCATCACAGGTAGATGATGTCCTGTGAAGGCATTGGCTGTGATTTATTCGTTACTACCAGACCTAACTGTTCGCGTCAAAATTCATTGCTAACTTGTAGATCCTCAGACACTTTGCTTTGATCTGGCTCTGATTAGCCAATGGTCAGTACATCAAATCCGTATCCCTTTTAGATGCAACAATGAAGCTATATTCGATACCACTCGAGAAAGCGTAGGGGCTTAGTCTTAGTCCCAAAACAAAGTGCTCTGAACTGATAAGGTTTGTCGAGGATGCACAAACCTCAGATAATGTTTTTCTGTAGTTGGGTGAATTGAGTCACGTGAAAATCACCCAGCGTCCTGTGGGTCTATTGAAACCATCAGTCTTCCTGTCTGGTGCCTGCTGGACTGACATGAATCTCTCCATGGCAAACGGCTTTGCTTTACGTGATACTTGTTCAGTGGACTTTACGTGGGAACTGATTCAACCGAGGATTCTTGGGTACAGAAAAAGTCTGTTGCCAAAAACCCTCCTGGCCAGGTCTTCCACCTCTTCTGTTGCTACTTTTGATAGCATCTGGGTCACCTGTTCTTGAGAGCTGCTGCTTTGCTCCCAGTAAGTAGCTGTCAACTCTAACAGTTCTTGTGAAAGAGGGGGCTTCCTTAGGAAGGGAATCTTGTATCCTTCCTTCAAAACCGACTGTCCACCGTCACTTCCTTTGGCTCACTCTTGCCAGGTGGGACGCCTAGCTCCCACACTTGTGTCTGGAGGTTATTGTGATGATCATTTCTTGGATTTCGGTTGCTGCTTGGTTTCTTATGAAGTTGTCCTCCAGCAGCCATTCTCTGACTTCCTCTCGAAAGGGCTCTCCCACACGAAGGGCTGATGCGTGGGAGAGCTTCCTTGTCCTTCCTGGCTAAAAAAGGTTTGCGGAACTTTCCTAGCAGTCCTTGTATTGATCCAGATCTTGTGATTGATGTGCAAGGGCTGCTGATAAATCCTTAACCAGCCTGAAGGAAAGGCTGTTTAGATAAAGACGCCACAAGAGTTCAGATTTCACAGGCTATAGTCACTCCTGAAGACACGAGAGCAGACACAGCATAGCTTCGTTTCTTGATAACACCTGCTGTAAGAAAAGGGCAGAAGTTCGAGCCCGACCGTCCCTCACAGCTTTGTCAGAAACAGGCAATAAGGTACATTCGTGTCATTCTTCTCATCTGAAACTCTGCAAGAGCTACCCAGAGTCCAGTCCATCAAAGCTGAAGACTTTAATGGTTCTGAAGGCGCCTTTCATGAAGCCAGTCAACTCCAGTGGACCACAGAAACTTGGCTTTTGTGTGGCTGCTGCTCAAGTGAAGAAGTCATGAGGTCTGGAGAAGTCCTTGGGAGGCAGGAACTCCCAAACAGGCTTCCCAGTCTCGTACCACCGCATTGGATCTAGAAGCCAATCTTGTCGGGGAGAGGAAAGAAGTTCTTTCCTTGTTCTTCTTCTTCAAAAATCAATCATTCAGTGTCAGGCTCTCTTCACTGATTTGGCCAACACTCCATGCTTCTTGAATGAGGAAGACTTCTGGGGTCTACCATCAAATATTGAGGGAGGACTCGAGAGTGCAGGCCTGTTGAAAATGCGATTTAAGGGAAATAAGTCGCCAAAAGTAAGAAGTCTTTTCAGTCAGCGGCATGAAATTTCTTGAGTTTCCTCTTGAGATCTCTTCCAAGGATCCGCTATTTCTCGATGTCGAGCAGTGGGGAAGCGTGTGTATAGTGCTGCTTGCGTGTCGCGCGCTCACGTCAACCTGCGAAGGCTTCCGCGATCCTTGTCCCCTCGTCACTCGTCTGACTTGTTGATGGAAGCGTCTATGGCGCTGCAACTTGCCGGTTGCATCTTGCTGGCTGTTAGCGTCTTGTTGTCCTGATTCTTGCCTTACCCTCTTGGGTCTGTTGACATCATAGATTCCTTCTTGAGATGGCAGATGGCTGCGAGCTTCCACAACCGGAGACTCTAGCTGGGATCTTTTGATGAGAAGAGGTGGTGGCGCGGCTTGCGACCGTCCATTCTGAGGGGCGGGAAGCGTGAACTGAGTAATATTATCGTCTTCTTCCTCCGACGAGTTATCGTCTTACGCCTCTGTTTAGGCGCCAAAGCGCCCGTCTTCTTCGACAGGAATCTCTCTGAAACTCCATTTGCTGCAAAGAGGTTGGGGCGGGAAGGGGACCTGCGTCTCTTGATAAAATCTAGATTCTTGTGATTGGCGTAACCCGTCTGGGTCTTGCGTCATCCGAGGAAAAGCGAACACGTCCTCATCTCGCCCTTTCCTGCAGCGAGAGGGCGTCCTGGGATGCGTCAACAAGATCGCTCGAGGGCGTCCGCTCGTTGTTCAACGTCTCACCTCCCTTAGCCTGTCGCGTTCCCTTCTCCCAGGGGTTGGGAGCGGAAGGTCTAGAGGCTGGGGCGTGACAGACCTGAGCAGACGCACCACTCCACTGCACTACTGTCACCGAACTTTTGTTGCAAACTATGCACTGCCCCACATCACTTCCCTATCCGAAGAAAGGTTGCACAGAAACTCCTATGGCCAGAAATAGCAGCCATTATATCCTTTAAAAACCAGTTACTACTCCCGACTCTGCAGGAGGATGCAAGATTACTATAACCTTGGGTGGGATCAGAATATTAGTATCAGACAAAGTTAGAAAGGACTGACATCAGAAGACCTAGCTGAAGGACACTGGATGATCTAGCTCTCCTAATTCTGTCCTTTTCCAATCGCCTCACATAGTGATCATACTCTCCTCACTCTTTCTCAGACAAACTTTCACACTCCTTGCATCTATCATCAAATGCACACACATGATCACCATTTCTTACAAACTGTGTGAGGATCAAGAGCAGTATGTAGAGAGCGGTTCTTGCATCCCCTAGCACACATTCTAACTGCTAGGGTCAGCCATCTTGAAAAGCAAGTACAAAGAACAATTGTTTCAGTCGGAAACTGACCAAATGGGCTAACAATGAGAAAAAAGAAAAATCGAGGGGGCGTCAAAATCAGCGAAAGCCATCATAAAAACCAAGCAGTAATGGGTACTTCACCAATTGTAGTAAAGCAAACCAAAGTAAGAGCGAATTTTCCGTGTTGATAGAAACTTGACGGCGAGAATTTCTGAGGACAATACAATTGGGAATGGTTCTAAATTACCTGGTAGAGGCGCTCAGGTACCAGTACCTGACCATCTATACGTGATTACGCCAATTTTAATTTCTGCGTCTTGTACAGCAGATAAGTGGGATAAAGCTATATATGTAACTACCAGGAAGTTAGATATTTAAAAGCAGATATTCTTGGCAGCTGGAAAAACTCGAAAATCCGAGACATGCGACTGAAAGTTGCCAGGAGGACTCTACCACTCCCAGCCAGTGCTCCTGATGTCAGTCCCGAAAAATGAAGTTTTCATAATAAAACTAATGTGTAATGCCTGAACCTGGATTAGCCTGGTCACTGACCAGCTGAACTACATCCCCATGGCACACCCACTAAGTGGGTAAACAAACTTCATCAGCATTACCAAGCACAGGAAAATCTTGTCAAATGAGTTACCTGAAGTACTGTTGGCTAACACTGCTGCAAGTCCCAGCAGTGAGGCCGAGATCCCCAGTCGTTATCTGCTATTCAAGAATTGAAGTGGGGAGGAGGGTGGGAGTCATTCAGGTGTTCGGGTAAATGTGTGCCAATTTATTATAACTCGCTATTACACTCCTAGACACCTGAATTAGCCCGTTAACAAATTTAGTGGAGGTGGGATCAATCTAATTCAATGACCTGCATCAGGAAAGCAGGTAACTCATTCACCTACTCTGTATAAATGAATGTATCCTCCACCTGGTTATCCCACTCAGCAGGTGAGAATGTCTGTAGAGAGTACGACGTCAGTGTGTCTGAGTACTGTCTGAGTTGAGCTACACCTCTCATGTGGTATTCAAATCACCTCTGTGGATAGAGAGTAACCAAAATAAAACCAACCTACCATGTGGCTAATCCCGGCCTCCATGATTAGTGAGAGCGATGGAGCCTCCCATGTAGCTAATCAAAGCACTCTCACTTATGGAGGGTCTGAGTCGAGCTACCTCTCATGTGGTATTCAAACCTCCTCATGGATAGAGAGTAGCAAATTGAAAACCAACCTACCATGTGGCTAATCACAGCCTCCCATGATTAGTGGAGAACAATGAACCTCCATGTGGCTAATCAAAAGCACTCTGTCATTTATGGAGGGGTCTGAGTCAAACTACCTCTCATGTGGTATTGGAAACTCCTCATGGATAGAGAGTAGCAAAAAAATAAAAACCAACTGAAGTGGCTAATCACAGCCTCCCATGATTATTGGAGAACGATGAACCTCCCATGTGGCTAATCAAAGCACTCTCATGTGTGGAGAGTGCAGATGAACACCCCATGTGGCTAATCAAAGCACTCTCATGTATGGAAGTGCGATGAACCTCATGTGGCTAATCAAACACTCATGTATGGAGGTGAAGAACCTCCCATGTGGCTATTGTAGCCTCTCATGTATGGAGGAGAAGTTGAGTGTGCAGGATCTTCAAGTTCTTCGCCGTCCGTTGCCGCCGATGTCTGCGCAGCAAGAGGTTAAGAAATACCAAACCTGTCCACTGGATCTGCCTATCTTCACAGTACTAACGTCAAACCCTGTATTCTCACTATGAACCTGACTGCAGAGAGTCTAAAATTCCAATTTCCTGACTACATTCATTACCTATAGTTCCCCCCACCCTAAACATTACTATGTAATTATAAGATCGAGCTGGTCGTCGCCAAGGGAACAAGCGAGAAATTCTTCCAAGAAAACTGAACATCTTTAGGTAGAAGTCGTGAAAAACGACACCGACTTCCAAGTGTGCAACTGAGATATCGCACTAGAGTACCCTTAGCTAAATGAGCGCTTACGATAGAGGTTAGCGGCTACACACAGACTGAGAATAACTTTCGCGTAAAGAGAAACGATGCATCTCCCAAGTGAGTATTCAGAGCCTGCACCATTAAGGAGGAATGAGGCGACTGTGCCAAGCATTGACCCTCCACGCCCTGCGGAGACTAGGCAAAGGGCCATGGCGTGGCGAAGTATCCCAGCGCCGACAAAACAACCTAGGCTACATGGGGCAGCACTTTGGACTCTTGTGAGAGCTATCAAGACTAGAGATATAAGATACTCTGAACTTAAGTTTCAGTGAAAACTATCAAAGACTGAGATCATTAGATACTCTGAACTTAAGTTCATGTGATTATACTATCACTGTTGTAGATTCTAAAGCCCTAAAAGATTTTCTATCTGGTTAACCTAATAATCACACATACTCACGTGAATACTACCTTAGCTAAATGGCGCACCTAGATAATAGACTTCGCACGCTAAGCGTGGACTAAGTGAATAACCTTCAGTCTTCGCACGAAGGAATGCCACCTCAGCTAACTAAATGCACCCTAGACGGAGAGATTTGCCACTATACACAGTGGGGAGAATTGAGCGTCCTCTTAAGTGAAGGAAAGAAAACAAAGACGGACTCATAAGCAACTACCTCAGAATGGAAGACTCTGAACCATTCCTTAGAAAGAAGATAAGTGGACATATTCCGAATGCACAATAGTGAGCGATAAACCCTCGCACCACGAAAATGGTAGAGTGTGCCGCAGCTTCTGTTAGTGTAGTAGCGACATGAACCAGGAACCAGGAACCATTCTCGAAAGCGCTAATCGCTTCGCCGACAGCGGACGAAGTATTCGGCGGAGCTTACAAAAGTGTACGAGTGGGCGGGTTATCAACCTTACAATTACCATGGGACATAAAAGATATCCCGCTGATGCGGAACCGAACGCACGGACAAGAACCTCGCGAGCGAAGCGATCGTTTAGCCCAGCACGACTTCCGGAAGAGAAGCGCATATTTCCTCTAGGAAACTGGCCTAGGAAACTTCCGAAGCTGCCATTGTTTATCTGCAGCTAAGCCGAAAGACAGAGATAAAACACCTATGCCAATTATCTTAACATTAGAACTTCGACAAATCTCACGAGGGCCGAGAGACAACAAGTCAAATATCTTACTGCTAAATTTGGAAAATGAAAAGTACTGCAAAAGTACTGAAGCCAGTGGCAGCAACAACCAGCGGAAGAATCTTGACTTTCCGAAGGAATAAAAGAGAAAACCAGCTATTTCAGTTATGGTAGGCCTAAGATGAATGACCTTCCTTACGACTACAGACTTCCCCATGTCAAATTGACCTGATAAAGCTACGGTTTGACTTCTGAAGCTGGAAGGAAACACTGTCTGAACATAACTTTAGGTGTCTGGACTGTCAGCTGTTCTTTCGGCGAGTCACCGCAACAAGATTCCTCACGCAGAGTTTGGATGATAATGGGTATCATTTGTCTAAAAGATCTTCCGCATGAGGGAGAATCGCAACTTCGTAAGGAGCATTAGAATTCGGGCCGGGTGTTAGAGCAAAGCAAGGGCTAGAGTCACAGGCGTCTTGGCCTACCCATGGTTCCTGATTACCTAATGAATGAGACCAGATAGCGGAAGAAGTATACACCTCTAAGTTCTAATGATCTTGTTCCCCCCCGAGTTCTCAGATACGACCACGGCAGGATGCGATGTCTCCAAAGCAGACCCACTATTGTGTGTTGCTAGGACTGAAACGTCTGATGGCCACCATTTGCCAGCCCTGAGGTTCCTGAAGGTTATGAACTCCTCTCGTTCCCAATCCCTCCAGGGCCCCGAAGCTGGGTTCCTCCAAGTTGCTCCCCAACCTTGATATGGGGCATCCTGAGTACAGATGAACACGTCAGGGAAGGGAGACTATAGAACAGGATGTCCAGATGCTTCTTCTGACTATCACAGACGATCTGACAAGCGAAAATCGTTCAGATTATACCTGCATTCTCGATGTGGAAGTCCAAGCGATTCCTGGTATATCTGCTGAAGAGAATGAAAGAAAGCATGCGGAGACACACGACCCTGGAATGAGGGAGAGAGAGAGAGAAGACATTCCCTAAAAGGCTTCTTCAAGTGGGTACCAGCTGTTCCCTGTTAAACAGGAACCCTCTATTTCCACATTTTTGTACTTCAACGATGCATATTTGCGAAACCAGAACATGAGTTAGAGCAACAAGTTCGTTATACTGGCCATATCCCCTTGTGAACGACAGCCACACTATAATCGCAGCTTGCTGTGGCGCTACTGCTGGCGAAAGCGGCTGAAATGGGCCATGGAGGAGATATCCTCCTCCCTAAAAAAGACTGTTACCCAGGCGCAAAGGTGCCAACCGAGGGCCCTCTCAAATGTCAGATAGTGAGGCGGGCTTCAAAAGCCCCTCACATCTTCTGCCCAAGAGCGTTATATAGTCAGGCGACATGTTAACCTGGTATGCCAGCCTTACTGACACCGAAGTGAAGAGGTGTAAGACAGTACCGGACCGGAGGGAGTATATCATCTTGTTTGAACAACTACCGGTTCTGTCGCATATAGTGATTCGAACATCGTTGCTTGATGATGATGTCGCTCCTCCGAACCTTGGATTGAGGATCGTGAGGATAAGTCTACACCATCGCTTATACTCATTCTCGTGGCTGAAGGAAGAACTAATATCGGTACGGATCCTCTTCTTCAAATGAACAATCCTTGTCGGACTGGATTCGACGGGCGGAAGAGATTGTCGATTCTGGTCCGACCAAGCCGGAGAAGAGAAGAGGCAGGCGATCCCTAGCAAGCGCCGAACTCGAAAACCCGGGAACTGCTACACCTGGGTGCGTGAAGGACACCTGGCGTATCAATCGCGTGAACACACTGGGCACCAAAAGAAGTCCTAGGTTGAGCAAACCCCGCCACCACAACAGGGATGACGCAGCAACACCTGGGCAGACCGCCACTCCTGAGAGAGAAGAGGCCGCCAACACCGAACCCTCCAAATCGGATGTATCAAAAAACGCATGAGAGTGGAATCCGAACTGAAGACAGGAACAACATGGATGCCTAGACGGAGGGACAGAAAACCTGCCGGAAAGTTGAGAAAGAAGAAGCGAGGAGGAAGAAGGAAAAGCTACTTTCGGAGTAACCACCGGGCGTACGCGCCGATGTTGGACAGATGGAGAAAGGTCCCAACTGGACCCGAAACTCAAAGGAGTATTGAAGGGGAGATTCACAGTACCGAACCGAAGGTAACAGAAGAGGTAATTTACCAACTATCTGGAGAATGGAAAGGCTACGGAAACTACTCGTTGCTGATACACTGAGAGCAGCTGGCACAGAGCGAGATAGCAGACTGCATTAGCATCCACAAGTCATGGAGATACATTACAATGAGTTAACTAATGGTGCTGATACACTGAGCAGCTGTGGCTGAATGGCAACTGCCATTAACATCTGCAAATGCGGAGGATACATTACAGTTAGGAACCATAAAGAGATGAAATAAGGAGTTACTTGCCTCCGCAAACAGCAAAACAACTGGGCCGGATGCCTGAGAAACCACCGGATTTGCAAAGGTGATAAAGCGACGGATCCGTAAAAGTACGCCCTTAACTTGAAGAAAGAGGGGTAGCTGAACTCTAAAATACAGGGTTGAAGCAAAGAGAAAGCCTTGCTCTGCTGAGTTAAAAGCCAAGAAAACAAGGATGCATAGCAGAGAGACCCTGAGCCCCCAACAAGCGGACCAAAGAATGTTGAAGGGCAATGGAAGAAGGCAGAAGAAAAGGGAAAAGCAGGGAAATTTCCGTGACCGAAGAGGACATAGATTTCAGAAAATAGACTGGTTTCATTTACCTGATAATCTTGATGAGCATTATCAAATCAGAAAGTCAGAAGAAAATAGCCTGGTCCTGTTCCCCAACCCCTGATAATCTTGATAGACATTATCAAATCAGAAAATTCTTTACAAGACATGATCATGAATATTGGTAAAACTCGATGCTTAGAATTACCACCATGCATGGAGACAGACGAGTACAAACCCCCAAAGGAAAAGGAACCTTCAGGAGGAGTATTGAGGAAAAACAAAGACAGAACCAGATACATGAAACCAAATCTGAACGACCCTCACGGATCTGGAACCTTTACCATTTGCACAGAGCACGAAGCAGGAAATAAAGCAGGTGGTCTGAATGAGACCTAAACCAAAAGGCAGCAACTACTTTCCTGAATACCTACTTAGAAATTCCTACACCCTTCTAGTGATTCTAATTCTAATCCACCTTAGAACTTATGCTTTTTGGATGGAAGGAAATCTGCCACCAACACTGCCTGCTCCACGCCGGGACGGTAGATCCTACCTTGAGGTTTGCAGTTCTCCATGATCCCCGGCACCGTTAGGGCTGGTTCTAAGAACAGGCAGAAGACTGAAAAAGAAACGATTAAATATCCTACAACACTATTACTACTATCTTATCTCTAGTTTCTGTTAATTTCCTCATAAAGCTTGAAAAATAGACTAGACATACTCAGCTAACTTGTCCTCTAACAGAATAATTCTTCCATCAGTCTACCGGCCAAGACTGCCACCTATCGACTGATACTACTACACTGTTTCCTACATAAAACACAAACAGAATGTCGATCGTGTTTGAGGGTACTCATCCTAAACTTGCGGGGCGATGTAAGGACGATGGCGTCAGCATCTCCAACAGTAGAGAAGCTCTGTAAACCGAAAGATGCCGCGAAGTTGATATCGGCGCTAGCGAGCAGCGGCGTCTTCTTGTTTGACCTATCCAATCAGTCGAGTACGATCCCAAAGTCAAAATCGGGAGAGAAGTTCCAAATCCCATCAATAAAGTATCCATCCAGGAGAAAATGCGTTGAAAACAGTCCAAATCATGATCTGATGTCCAAAAACTTGAATGGGGGTCGGGCTAAATGACCAAAAGTTCGCCTGATGTGGGACACACCCACACAGCATGGCGAACAAAAAGCAATTGAGGATCTCGGCCTCACTCGGCGGGACTTGCAGCAGTGTTGCCAACGGTACTTCAGGTAACTCATTTGACAGATTTTCCTGCTTAGCGTTGTGCGCTGACGGTTAATACCGCCAGTGGGTAAAAGCTATGGGGATGTAGTTTGGGCTGGTCAGTGACGGAGCTAATTCAGGTGTTCAGGGAGTGTATTGCAATATGACATTTTTATAACAGTTTTATATATATTTACCAAGTAATTGCACAGCTATAGTTCCACTATGAACAGCAGCTTATATTCAAAATTTCGCGGGTAGCACTTCGATAGTTTGTGTAGGTGGTACAGCCGGCCCCACTAGCGGAAATATTAGGAACAACTCAGCAGACAATCGTCATTCGTTTTATGCTTTATGTCCATCAGAGGGGAGGAAGGTGGGCTCCAATTCTGTAATTACTTGGTAAGTATATATAAAACTTTAATTACTTGGTAAGTATATATACAACTTTATTTTATTATAAAAATGTCATTTTTATATAAGTAACTTACCAAGTAATTACATACCTGAATCCCACATAGGCAGGAGGTGGGACATATGGAGACAGAGTTCTACTCCAAAACATTAAGTCACGTAATGAATTTGACAAAGAAAAGTTGCTAGCATTGAATACAATGCTTGTCATTCCCTTAACAGTTAAGAGAGCCTGCAATAAAAAACTGCATCTGGTTGTCGTTCAACTTAACCTGTAGTGGCATGGCAGTAAAACCGTGGAGAGCTTCTACTTAAGTGGGAGCTTTGTAGCCAAGGAGTACTCCAATGGCTACCAAAGCATCAGCGGAAGTTATGCAGCTAAGGAGTTACCCGATAGCTAGCAAAACTTTAAAAGGTGTCCTTGCCTTGGGCGCAGTACCAATGTAAAAAACAACCAGAAACACTGTCACCTATACTGAAATAACACCACAACCCATCTGAGAGTGGTGGGTGCTCCAGGTACTTTGTACCTCCTGGCTCCTAAAAAATCTATACCTCACTAGAAGGTGAAGAGACAGTAGGAGAAAATCCTATGCTTCCTCCTGCCATAACATGCCAGTCACTGTCCTGTGGTACTGCAGAACTTCAAATGCTATGTAGCCGGTGCCGGTCTGGAGTTGGTGCCAGGCTAGCTGTAGTAGCTCATGGATGCTGGTGTAACTATCGCTGGTGCCAGACTGTAGCTGGTGGCAGGCAAGCCCGAAGCTCTGGGAGCTCTATAGCTGGGGAGCCAGACTTGTGTCAAGCACCAGCTCGCAGTGCGAGGATCTGGCAACAGACTACTCATCTGGAAAGTGGAAGCATAGAAGAAGAGGCCACTGGTGAGAAGAAATTAGGAAAAGTTTGAAGCAGAAAACGCAAGAGAGCTGAATACTCCGTAGCAGGAGTTTCTTCCTCTGGATCCTGAACCTCCTCTTCAGCCGACAAAACTGGAGACAAGGGCGCATCTACAGTGCTAGCAGGAGGAGGCTGAGGCTTCAAAAAACTCAGATGTCATCCAGTCATTACTGGATGGGAGCCAGAGCTGTATCTACAACAGTTGGCGCTGCAAGAGACAAAGCTGTCGCTGAATGATGAGAAGAGGGACGTTCTGGCGCCGATGGGTGCTCAGGAGCTACTGGAAGATCAGGCACAGTTGAGCGCTTGGGAGCTACTGGGCGCTCAGAAGATACAGAGCGCTCAGGAGCCACTGGGTGCTCGGAAGATACAGTGCTCGGGAGCAACTGAATGATTGGACGCTACTGAACGTCTGGGTGCTACTGGGCGCCCAGCACTTCGTAAGTCTTACAGGTTGAAAGAATAATTGGCACTGCTACATTTCGAGATGCCAAAGAATGTCTGGAGGAGCGTGCAGGAGCTGAACGGCGTTCGGTCACTAAAGCGTGCTTGGAAGTGGAAGGAAGCTCGGGCGCCAATGGGTGCTCTAACACAGCATGCTTAAACTTAGAGACTGTTCAGGCTCTGAAATAAGACACTTCACAGGAGAAACTTCTGACAAAAAATGCTCTGGGTTGTCCCAGAAGCTACATACGGGTTCAGTCTCCTTAACTTTCCTATGAGGCACCTGTGGGGTGCTAGACACATCCACTGCAGACCTTTTCAGTGGTCTGGATTTATCCTTAAAACACCATTGGCACCTGCATTTAGGACTCAATGCTTCAGAACTGGAGGAAAGACAGTGTGCATCCAAAAAAACTCCTTTCCAACAGCATTCTGTCATTGGGAATCGACTGCACATGCAACTGAGGTGCAAACTGCCTGTAGGTAGACCTACCAGCCTACCTTGGTCCTCCGGTATGACTTCTCCCATGTGTGGGGTGTGTGTCTGGGACCTTCGCCTACGAGAATTGGCAGGACAAACAGCCATCTCCTCCACTAACACTTCACTATGAGCACTCTTTTCACAGTCCATAAGCGCACAAACTGAATCACCTAACTGGGCCATAGAATTCACCAACAACTCAAACTTATGATCAAATTTCGCTTCTAGGGTGGCAATGGCACTGGGGTCGGAAGCATGAGAGCTGCTTACATGAACAGGTATAGCTGAAGGACTGGGAATTGGGGACATGACAGAAATAACAGGAACATCAGAGGAAGACTCCAAAGATTCCTGGCTGGCTAATGACTTGTCACTCCTAGCAGTCGCTTTCCTTTTCCTATCTCTTTCCAACTTGGATATGTGAAAGTCAAAATTTTCCATTGTCTAAGGTCCCAGTCAACAAATTCAGCAAAAGTCAGATCTAATGAACACACTTGATCCCTGCAACTCCTACAAACTGTATGCAAATCATATTTGGCAGAAATCAACCCAGTATTGCAGCCCTTACTGCAATAATGAGTGCTAGACATACTTGCGTCGGACATTGTCAAAAGCAAGCCATGTCTCAAAAAGGGAAAACAAGTTAAAATTCTGAAAATTCGTCTAGAATAAGTAATCCTGACTAAATAAATGCCAAAAGGCAACCAAAAGAACCCAAAATACTTCACCGATAATTTCAGGAAAACAACCAGTACAGGTAAAGCCTACAAAATCTAAAATTTAAGCTGCTGCTCACAACCTTCGTCAGGTTATTAGAAATAAATTAAGCCTCTAATGCTGTGTTGTTCTCTCCTTCCCCTGGGTGGGCAAATAATTATTTAACACTAAAAACAAAACAAAAAATCACTACTCTCAAATTTTCAAATTTTGCAATACAGGTTATAATCCAATTGATGATGCCAAAACTGTAATTACTTAGTAAGTTACTTACATAAAACTTGCACCTGGGACACTAAATAATTATTTAATACTAAATGTTCCCAAAGGTAAATAATATCCTCTCTCTCAGAAGCACAAAATTCTGCATGGAATTTTGCAATACAGCCAATATAATCCAATGAACAAGACTGCACAAAACTGAACCAAAGAAGCCATGACCACAAATCCAATCAAGAAAATATCTTCATCTGAAAAATATCTTGACAACAATAAATTTGTAATAGAATACAGTATGAGTTTTGTACTGTACTAAGCATGTTACAGAGACTTAGGATTACAACATAAAAACTACAATACTGAGTAATCCTAAGAAGTAAAATAACCAAACTTTCAGAATTGGTATCACACGAAAAAAAACTACCCCTAACTTAACCCAAGGTGTCCGGCCCTTACCTGGATGAGGCTTCACCTCACTGGATCCCTAACCTAACCTATGGAACAAGTAATGTTTTGATTGAGAACCAGCTTAAAAATTTTTATAACTGGCTGGAGTCATATCCTGAAAATAAGTGTTTTGCTTTGTTCTTAACCCTACTAGGCTACTTATTTTAATTAACAGTGCCTTAGGTTAGGTTAGGGGGATCTATGGGAATGAAGCTCACTGTCGGGTCATTTCAGCCGTAAGCACGTTTACGTGCAAAATGGGCATCATGTTTAGTACCAGCCCCTTGGGGATGTATGTAAAACATAAAATAATGATGGTAAATTCCATAAACATAACGTCTTACATCGTTTTGGATGTTACAGCCTAAATGACTTATGGCCGAAACGACCAGGACCGTCCAGGTAAGGATCCAGGTAAAATTGAAGACTGCTACCATGGCCCAGTTCATGCCAGTAGATACCCAAAATGTTTATCGCATTTGGTTATGCTTTTTATTATGTTTATATCTTTTGTTTAAGCTTATGACATTTACCATCTATTTTATGTTTTTATGTTCATCCCCAAGGGGATGGTATTAAATACGGGGTAGAACTAAAACAGCGCCAGTTTTACCTGTAAACTGGTAGTTAGACCTACCAAGCCATAGGGATGCAGTGATAGGCCTTCAGTTTTACCAGGATCCAGAGCCATAGGTTGGATCAGGGTAGAATATAGTCACTAGGCCTGTTATCCCTAAAACCACTAATCTGCAACTGATATTAGGGTAGAATACAACTCCGCATGGGGTATTATCTTGGAAATTGACTTTTTCTAAAGTATTCTGGTTACTTATCAAGAATTTACCCTTATTTTTTGTTGGTCGACTGTAATTAACCTCAGAACTGATATGTTATTGCCTGGAATGCTATCACGCATGCGCTGAGTTACAGGGGAACTTCTGGTAAAAAGTGGAGCCTCCTTCACCGGGGGGTCCGGGGGATCCACAAAACACAGCCTACTAGGTTAGGTTAGGTTAGGGTATGTATGGTTCCTTTTATAACAAATTTCCTTATCCATTCCCTTCTTGGACAGGGGTATGGGTCCCTAATGACTTGCGAATGCGCAGAACCGTTCCATACGACGAACATGACAGTCTGGTTTTCTCCCAAAGTATTTCCCCATCCAAAACCCCAAGTTCCCGCTGGGTCCCCAACATTATTGGGTAGAGTTGTTTGTTAATAATAGTTGACCGACAATAAACATCACCACCTCCTTCACCAGCAACACTAAATGTATAGGAAAAATCAATTTCCATGGTAACAGGCTAATTCATGCGGAGCTATTACGTAGAAATACCGATATTAGCCTACCCTCAGAAGCAAACAAAAACACTAGGCCTAAACATATCAGACCTGAAAATCATATTTCAAAATCCTGAAGACATTGAGGTTGTAAACAAGTAGGCTACACTTGGGCAATCCACTCATTTTTCTTCCCTAGCCTAGTAGGCTACAGGCGTTATATGATACGCTACTCCAGACTACAGTTAAGAACGTGTTAACAATGCTACATTTAGGGTTAAATCGAATAAGACTTAATATAATTGTTAGAATGTTAAAACTTACCTAAAACCCACTACCAATAGACGAGAAATAAAATTTAGCTCAATACTGCAAACTTCTATTCGTGGCTGTCGGCTGAGTCTGACTTGAGGCTGGATATATGTAGGGAGTTAGTTCCTTTGCATCGGCACCCCCTAAGCTCTTATTAGTTTTTAGTATTCGTTTCTTAATTGTTTTAGTTTCTCGTGTCTCTTCTTCCACATTCAGTGCAGTATGACTCGTCTATTCTTTCTTCTGCAAACGAGAAGTTTCCGAAGATACGTTTCCGACTTTTTTAATATGGCTATTTTAATTTTTACTCTCAGTCTTCCTTAACTTAGCCCTTCCAGATTCCTCGGCCTCGGGGATACGCCACAAACACAGTTGCGGGCACACTACACTGTTAGTTACATAAAACGGATTTGGTAGTAAATTTCTTTGATATGACACTGCTTTCGCTAAAAGATTACAATTTTAATATCACCTTAATTATTACCCCCTCCCTGGGACTTAACTTACATTAGATTTTACCTTATAATTATATCAGGGAAAATAATGAATGTACATTTTTTAATTTGTCAGAATCCGTCATATATACTTCAAGTGAGAAGGAAAGTGAATGAATCTGAATTATGGCATATACTGTACAGCTGAAAAAGTTAAACTATCATCATTTTCGTATTCTACGGTGAACTTTAAGAAATTATTAAAACTACCAGATAGAAGAAGATAGTTTTAAATTATTTCAGTGTTGTAATTATTTTGTCTCTATATGATTTTTTTAACAAATTCTGTTACTTTTTCGGGATATAGTTTTGTACACAATTTCAGTTTACTTCTCTTCCAGACATTCTGGTTCTTCCATGAAGTATATTTTAGTTCTGTGAGCACACTTAGATCTTGCACAATGATCCCGACCACAGTTAAAACAAACTGGTTCACAAGAATTCCACTTTGTTATGTATTCATTTGAACAACGGCATGCACCATGGAGTTGCTTTATTTTTTTCAGTCCATATGTATTGCAATTCTTTGCATCATAAGGGTTTAGGTTCCCCGTAGTCTTGTACATTTATACCAAGGAGGTTTCGTTATATTTCCTACTTGGAATATTATAGATTTTCAGTCTTGCGCAATGTTGTGATAAATTATCTTTTTAAATGGTTCATCATTATTGGGCAATATGAATGGTCCTTGGACACCATTCATTGTACCCTCTTCCATTCCTTAATTTTTAGTTATCTGTAGCCTGTGTTGCAAGATAATTTCCACACTGATTTTTGGTAGTTGCTTTAATCAATCATGTTTTATTTTTAAATGTCTAAGTCCCTTCAGTTGTTGAATGTTTGTTTATAGGGTAGTTTCCCTGATGCCATTTGATTTTCACTTTCTATTATTAAGAAGCTTGATGAGTTCTCAAGATTGGATCATGCCTTATTTTAAATTATCTCGTTCTTTATGTTACCTCATAAAACTTTATTTTTTGTTTAGCAGGAAGACTGTAAAGGGAGAATCATTGATGTTCAAGAGGTTGAAGGTTGTGGATTTACATTCATAATACAAAATAAAATTAATTAGGATTGTAGCAATATTGTTCCTGTTAAAAAGGGAACTGTTGTGGAAGACCCACCAAAATAGATATGCCTTACCTTTATGAAGTGATAAATTGTCTCTATAGAGATTGGGAAAAACACTGAGGGTAAGGTTTGACAGTCATGTATCCCTTCCTTGGCAACTTGAGGTACTACAGTTTTATTGTTGGGGAGGCACGTCACCCAATTCCATCCTCCATGAAATTTTCAAGAGCAGAATTTTCCATGTAAAGTCTGTTTTAACAGAAGAAAAAAAGGCCTGACTGCAATCTGTTAGGTCAACATGAGATGCAAGGCTTCCAGGTCCTTTATGTCTAACATCATCAGGGAACTGGGACATTGTTTCTCAGCTGCCATCCTCCAAGAACCCAGCCAAGGCAACTGATCAAGGATCTGGGTTGAGGAATTCTAATTGTGAAGTCTCTGCTGTCTGTTTTGTATACAAATTTTCATGTTTTTTTTATGAAATCTCATCATTATATTAATAATTGACATTTAATCACTTCTTCAGATAAAGATGCGTTTCATACTGCTCTTGAAACATTTTACGCTCATTAATCATCCGTGTACGAATCTGGCTTTGTGCTGAAACAACTTGCCTCATTGTAGTCACTTCCTTCAGTACACATCACACTTTTGTTCTGTTGAGTAATGGGACAGTCACATCTACTAAGTGCCTGGCAATCTTTATACTCTATCCAGAATGTTGCAATCCAGTAAATCATCATAGTAACAAAAGTTCTGCCTCTTCCAAGGCCAACCATTTTGAAACAAAATTGTCTCCTCTTCCCTCTCTTCATTGTTAGCTTGTCTCATATATTTTGGACATCAAAGTTCTTTTGTTCTATAAAGATTTTGTAAACTTGACCATGACTTAAATTTGGACATGGTACAGTACAGTACTCACCACTACAGTTCTGCACCATCCAAGCAACCTCAGTTTTGAATAGATACGAATTTGTAATCTATGAATAGTGTTAGGCTAATGAAAAAACACTGCCAAGAATATATCTAATTCCATAAATCATATACTGTACAATATCATTTTTAAATGTTATAATCTACAATACACCAGATGCAAATGAAAATGACATGAAATTGCATATATCAGTCTGTGTGGCAAATGGTATCTGATAAGACCAGACAATAAACAGAATATTGCAGACTGCACAGTTTCTTCAAAATATTATATATACAAAATTGTCTTTGTTTAACTTCACATATATTCTTCAAAGAATAAAATTCAGCAAAAGTCACAACAATTTATTATTCATCAAAGAGAGACAAAGGCAATATGTTGAAAGAGTTTTCTGAAGTTTAATGCAATGTTGGCAGAAAATTAAAAATAATTTTCAGGAAAAATTAGCACAATAATATCAACAATAAAAATTATACATTACTATCTTTCTGTAACAGAAATATTAGCTTAGTTTTAGTAGGTATTTACAAGACAAATATTACCAAATTGTAACAGTTAAAACTGCCAAAATCCTAGGGCACATTAAAATACTTAGTACATTGGCCACACTTGCAAACAATGATAAACAATCCCAAAATTATTAAAATCAGTGTGAAAATAAATTATCACAAAAGTTCATCCAACTAGTCTACTCCCTATTTAATACTGCCTGTTTCAAAAGCAAGTATTTAGTAATTAAATGCTATAAGACATATTTACAAAGAAAAGATTAAAATAGATTAAATTTATCACAAAAAATGTCAGAATTAAGGAAGCTTCATTGTACAACCCATGAAATTTTAAAAATTAAAGTTTTTCAACAACGGTACACAACTAGAATTAAGAAAACCTAAACAAAAGGTTCTTAAAACAAAAAGCCAGAACATCAAAATCCATTGCAAATTAACAAAACAATTTCATTCACAGTGTCTGTATTGTGGTACTAATGCTAATGTGTACTGGACGGGTGAAAGTTTATACAACTAATTAAAACAGAGAATGTGCAGGGTTAAAATTTATGACTGGAAAAATAAAAAGCTTCAGTTCTTTTATGTTTCAAGAAACTTTCTCACGGCAATGAAGAACCTGTTATTGCACTGTGAAAATCATATAACAAGTGCCCCTGTAAAAATATATGTACAAAGCTTATATATATAGTACATATAAATGACTATATACACTAAATACTGTACATATACAAATATATACTTTGTGTATATTTACTGATGCCACAACTTGTGATATATAAATCAACCTCAGGATTTCCAGTTTAAGATAGTTGTAAGAATGAGATCACTTTAAAAAATATAGTCAAGTACCAAGAAGCAAAAAATCTATTGCATACGAATTCTGTATGAATTCATCTATATCTCAAGACTATTGGTAAACAACCAACCATCATCAATAGAATACACAACACAGCATGCATAAAAATGTGTATATACAACACTTCATTTTAAGTCCTGTGATTTAACCATACCTCTTCCTTAATAATATGGTCTATGATTATAAAATTTTGTAATGCAAGTTTGTTACATGATACAAATGCAGACAAGATAGCCAATGGAACCACCAACATAACTGAAGCTTGAATTCAATACATCAAATATAAAACATAATAACACAGAATAAAAGCGATTTTTTGCATCTTAAATATTAATTTTTTTTAATAACCATTAATAATAAGTATTAGTGGGCATATCCACAGATAACTTATTACAGAAGAGGTTTAGCTGGCTGCCTGACATGATGAAATTTCAGTCAGCAATTGAAGTGTTCACTTAAAACTGAAATTTTATAATTTCCCTATATATTATATATAATAATGTAAAAATAGCATTCCACTGCATTCAAGATGAGAATTGAAAAAATTTCACTTAAATATCAATCTTTGGGTTTTTAATGTTTAAACTTGTGACAAGTGAATAAGCAGATCCTCAAATGTTGATAATTTTTTTAGCACTGAGAATAAAATCATATAAGGCAAATTATGGCATTTATACACTGCATTAATTATGAGTTTTTCACAAATGCTGAAATCAAACATTGTGACACAATTACGAGTAATTAAAGATTAAAATAATGACTCAAATTTTCTTTGGTGTTAATAATGTTAATATAGTACAGTATATTATAAAACTCACTTTGATATTAGGTATCAGTGTATTGCTGCATTGAACTGATATGCTTACTGGTATGCTAAAATGTTATATACAATAAGATAAACAGGAATTCCTGACTACTTGGTATTGCTTTTAAACCTAAATATGCAAAGAGTACATACTGTACAACGTTACTCTTTACAGCACTACCACAGAATTATTACATAGATTTCTTAAAGAATTTTCTGTAAATTGATATAATAATAATAATAATAATAATAATAATAATAATAATAATAATAATAATAATAATAATAATAATAATAATAATAATAATAACAACAACAAAATTAAATAATGTTAATGATTTAGCACTATCACTGCCTAAACGTTCAAATAATTTCTATAAAAATAATAATTTGGGATGAATCTTACCTACTGTTAAAGATATTAAAGATAACCTATGTCACTGCGCAGACAAGTGGGCCAATACTGAAAGAAAATAAAAGATCTAATGGCTGCCTGGATGACTGTCTCATGTTCTCCACCAGGTGTGTTTTGCATGCTTTAGCTCTTGTTAGAATTCTCCTTGCTGCCACTGGATCTAGGCGCCACTGGTATTTCATGGTTTTGGCTATTTGCTGGTTTCTAGGCTCTGTACATTTATTTTTCCTGGGATGCCTTCCACTGGAATCAAGGCTAAGAATGTCAGGTTCTATAAGAATGATTACTGTGTTAACAGGATGTTGAGTTTTTGGGCAGATAGCCACACTGTTTGTGCAGGGGTTTAAAATGTGATCTTGAAATAGATGTGAGGAAAGTAGCAATTTTCGAAGGACTTTATGCTTAAGTTTGTTAGTACAAAAAAAGAAGGGAAGCAATTAGATTGCAAAAGCAAATAGTTAGGTAAGTTCATAAACCTGTTATTTCTCCCCTTCGCCGGGTCCTTTGTCTGTAATTTTCTTTTGTCAGTCTTTGGCTTTTTCCTCTGTTAATGCTTTAGCTAGTACAGAGAATCTCTCTTTAACTCTGCCTTCTGCCCTCCTTTGGTTCAGGAAAAGCATACTGAGAAGTTAGAAAAGGACATAAACCTTATTTTGGTCATTAAAAGGTTTATCTGAATTTATGTTACCAACCATTCTGGGAAAATCCATAGTGTGCGATCAAGTTCGTGTTCCTCTGTAAGAGGTAAGATGTCAGTGCCTTGCCTGTCTTTAGCCCAAGCTTAGGACTGCTTTGTGACAGTTGGAAGTGTGTGCTGCCACAGAATCAGGTCAGTTCTCAATGCGATGCGGTTCTGTGCCCTCCGTCACCTGCCTCCCATTTTTCACGTTCTGAGTTTCATTTAATGCGTTGGCCTAAAGATCATTTTGGAAAGTTAATCTTCGCAACATATCTGACTTCTACCATCATCGGCATCTAGTATGAGGTTGTTAGCACCAATAGGACTAATTATATAGGTATAAGCAGTGTTCTTAACAATAATGTATCTGTAGTGAGCTGTACTTATTCTGATGTCACACTGACTCTTTCTCATCCAAAATGCACCTGTTTGTTCTGTACATGCAGTTTCTTCAGCTACTGACAAATTTCTTACTTCTGCCTCTAATAATGTTTCTCTTTCCAATCCTACCATGGTTACATGATCTTCTGTTGTTTCCAAAGCTAGATATTATTCTAGCTACTTAGCTTTCAGAGGATGTGTTGTATGAGAATGCTTTCAAGTCTGCTGAGTGGCATTCAGATGAGGCGGGAGTGTTGGCTGTCACTCCTCTTTCCCCCTCCTCCCAACATTTCCTGTTTTCTTTGGTGCCTGTTGGCACGTTGTTTTCTTTTGCTCAGCCGATTTGTGTCAACTTAGGTGAATCTCTTCAAACTGCATTTCCCGCTCTCCCCTTTCACTGAATAGCCAATTTGCTGCAGGATGTCACCTGGTGTCGCACGCATTTGCCCTAGCTCCTCCTCTGGATGAAGATTTTAAATTGGCAGAATCCTTGGTTTGTTGGTGTTTGCATTGCGCTTCACTTTATTCTCATTTAGTGGAGGAAAGAGGCCATGTAGAGAACACACCTCAGTTATCTTTGAGTTTTTAGGCGGCCATAAAGTATTTGCAAAACCCAAGCTTTCTCCTTCAATAAGAGTGTGTTTTGTAAATTTCTTCATACTCTGGAGAACAAAGCTTCTTTTAAGTCTGCAGTGTTTGTCTTCCCGGTTTTTTGAAGTTGTGGAAAACCACCTCTTATGATACAGGCACTTTACCAGCACTTACCCATC
Source organism: Macrobrachium rosenbergii (assembly GCF_040412425.1). Classification (NCBI taxonomy): domain Eukaryota; kingdom Metazoa; phylum Arthropoda; class Malacostraca; order Decapoda; family Palaemonidae; genus Macrobrachium; species Macrobrachium rosenbergii. Next base: position 61,241,049 of record NC_089745.1, on the reverse strand, counting down.
TTTGGTCAAAGATTCTGTTTTCTTTGCCAGTCTCCTTCCTTTGAAGAGATGTACTTGAGACTGACAAGTGCTTTGGACGAGATGAGATGGAGATTGCTGTCTGGAACTTGCTCAGTATGATTGCCTCTTCTCTGTGCCAGCTTTGGGAGGCTGAGGCGCATGCTAATTATGTTTGTGGTGCCAGCTTCAAGGAGTTTGTGGCGTCAGCAAGATTTTAGTAACGAAGTGTGTTAAGAGTTTTTGACTTGGTGGTCCAAGCCATTTCTAAGGCGGCAGACAAATGTTCTCATGCTTATACTAACTCAGTTTTGAAGAGGTGAGAACACTTATGCTCCTATCTGTTATAGAAGGCTTACTCTGTACAGGAGATGGCAGCTGTTTTCGTTTCTCCTTCAGGTCGCCTTCAAAACCCGCCTCACTTCAAGGTGTTAAGGGAGTATATATTGGTACAAGTTGTACCTCTTTTTCACAGGTATTTTGTACTTTTCAGGGATCTGTTAAACCCACAACTTCCGGTAGGAGGCTAGTTGCACTGGCTTAGCCTCCCATAGCCATGCCTTTGTCTCTTCTCCAGCTGTAGTATCTCATTCTTCAGCAAGAGGTTGTAATTAGAGAGAATGTGAAGGAGCAGGTGTCAGTAATTCACTGGCATTTTATCTCTGACTTTTCCTAATGTCATAAGTAACTGGAGATTGGAACCCAGTGTTGGACACATTGAGACTGGGCAACTTTATGTGACTGTCCCCATTCTTTTTGGTTATTTCCAGCATGGTTTTATTGACTTTCCAACGAATGATTGGATGTTTCAGTGGACATGCAGGATGCATTTCCCTCATGCCAGTACATCCTCAGTCACGCAAGTTCCTCCAATGTGTATCTGAAGGGTAGGTATTGCTGTTCAAAGCACTTTGTTTCGTCTCGTGTACAGTAGAGCGCCTCACATATTCACAAGGAATTTGTTGCCCCTAGGCAGATGGTGTTTTATTTTAGAAACAAGAATTTTTTTCTACTGAGTTGACTAATTCAAGTTGTCCAACTCTGTCAACATTATTTCAAAGGCCATGAATCGGTTGCTTTACCTGGTTCAGTCTCTGTGCATTATGGTTTGCAGTCAACTTCCCCAACTCACCATTATTTATCTAGCTATCTAGGCTTTACTGTCGGAAGACAAATAGGCACTTATTGCTTCTCAAAGAATTTCAGCCCTTAAGGAGGCTTCCTACATGGCAATGGCTGTCTTTGTTAGAAAACATGGCCTCACTAGAGAATTTGTCAGAATAATCAGGTACAATTACAGTCTCAGCATAACAGATTGCAACTTACAGTAAACATTCTTTAAACTTTTAAGTAAATCTAGGACCATCATTGTTGCCAGGTTCTATAGGAGGAACACCGAAACTACAAGAAAAAGAGTATGTATTCTTAAACCTACATCCAGGTTTTGTTTTTCCCTCTGTCTTGTAACGCAAGCAAAGAGTTATGACAAGTGTCATTACTGACTTACAATACACCATAGAATGGTCAACACTACACCTGGTAAACCTAACAGAGAAATCAGGGTGGTGGAAAGACCATCAAAGATTCCTAGTAGGTTTATCTCAAGAGCTCGTACTCTTGGTTATATGGATGAGTTTCTATAATACAAACACCTGGTCTGAAACTAAGTCATAACGGAAAGACTGCTTCCTTGGGCAAAAAAATGAACAACAGAATATTGGTTCACTAGTTAACTTCGTGGCAGGACAATGTTCTTTGGCAAGTGAGGATTCAGGAAGGACTAAACTGCCTTCAGCGAGGTCATTACATCTGCGAGCCTGACACTCACTGTGGAATTGGAGGAGCACTCAAATGTGGACTTATTAGCATGTGGATGAACAAGAATGACCACTTTACTACTACTCCTTTGAGGACCCTCGAGCAGTGGATGCGTTTCTTCAAGTTTGGCCTGATACAGACTCATATAAGCCTTTCCCCTTTATCTACTCTAAGGAAAGTGTTGAACAAATTTTGGGTATGAGTAAAGCTCATTGACTCCAGTAGAGCCATATTAGCCTCAGAGGGAAAGATTTTCACACTTTCTAGCTCTCTTGGTAAATGTTTCTCATATTCTTCCATTAAGGAGAAATCGACTCAAAATACCAAATTCCATGCAGTCCCACTAACCTCCACATCCTACACTTAACAGCTTGGAGATGCTCAACTATCTCCTCCCAATGAGGGGATTTTCAAGATATCACAGATTCTATCCTTAATCAAGTGGAGAGCACCCATGGCCCTGTATCAGATGCATCTATTTATGTATTGCTCTAGGTGCCGTTCTAGAGGAATTTAGCACTTGTACCCCTGAGATAGTAAGAGTTAGGAATTTTTTGCTGTCTACTTTCAAGGTTAGAGTTCCATGCTTTATTCTGCATTGCTGTACTGTTAAAAGATGGTTAATAGCTACGAAAACAAACTATTTTTTTGGTTTTGTAAACATGTTGAGTGCCAACTTGCCTACCAGCACGGAGATATAAGCTATCTTTAACAGTAGGGAAGTATCCAAATAATAAATTTTATTATGAAAATTTGTATTAAAGCAAGACTTTGCAGTTCAATTATTCTAACGTAAAATTGAAACAGACCCCGAGACAAGCATACATACACACACACACACAAGCATGAAAAGTTGCCAACACAATCATGTATGTGTACACAAACACACCCACAACACTTCTATATCTGAACAACTAGATTTAAATATTCCTCTTAAAAAAAGCTAGGAACATTTCTGTTTTACGGAAAATTCCAGAACCAAGTACATAAATATCTGACAGTTTCCATTTCTGTACAGCACTGCACTAACTTCATAGCAAAATCTTTTTTGTCTTTACTTTAAATATTTCAGTGGTATCAACTATAATTACTTCAGAATTTGATGAGAGGCTGACAAAAGTTACTGAATTCTCGCTGCCTGATCTTCATTTCCAGGACTTGAGGAAAAGAACAGGAATGAACTTGCAAAAAATCTAGAAATATAAAATTGCATAGAACACTTTGTAGGTGAGCAAGTATATCATACATGTTCTCCTGGTACATGAAAGTACAGTACATTACAGCATAATCATATGAACCACACAAAAATATGAAGAAGCTACAAGCAAAAAATGACCCCTTCATTCTTTCAAACACCTAAAAGTTCCTAACGATAAGTAAGATAAATGCTTTATCATTTAAATAGTGAAATTTCAGAAACTGAAATATAGTAACTTTACATTAATAAACAATATTACAATATTTTAAAAATTAGAACTGTTAGTAATACAGTTCAACAATTAAAATTTTACCAAAAGTTATGTGATATCTGACAAGAGTCATCGTCAACTAGAAGGAAATCTAAATTCTAAACTTGGCACTGCCACCATATGTTCTTGTGCTAGAGCAGACAGCTCTAGCAGCCAATCTCTCAGCAAGACAGCACATCTAGCGGCATGACGTTTCTGCATTGCAGGGCCCGCCAGAGTATTTGCATCCACACTTGATACAGAGGCTCGCTTCACATACCTTGAAAAAAAAATTAAGAATCAATATAAAGTCAATCAATATAACACCTATTTGCTGAAATAACTTGACACAGAAATAATTATTATTTGTTCTACTTAAAATCAGATAACCACAACAAATGTGATAACCTGGAAGAAACTCGTTCCTGTGAAATAGCTAGAAATTCCAAGCTCAAAACTAATAACAGATAACCTTCATAAAGTTTTACAAAACCTCTAATAATCTTGTATCAGAAATATATTTTCTTAATATGTTTTTGACAGACAAGTAACACCTTTTACTTTTATGATGTTCTTACATCTGATTAAATGTGGTAGACTATTGTCTATTTCTATTTCTTTCCATGTGTCCACTCACCAACATAGGTTTTAGGTAGATGTGGCAAGTAGCATGGCTATTCTCAATTGGCCAAAATCAATGTTTCCAATATTGTAGGCTTGCTGTGATAAAAATGCATACTCTTTCTTCAGCAATACTACACCTGAATGCTTCTATATACAAAAAACTCTCACACCACCTATTAGATCACAAACACCAGTAATACACCAGTAATATAACAATACAAGCACATGAATGGCAAGCTTCTAACAATAGTCTACTCAGGTCAAGTGAGAATGAACAACAGGCTTTACATAATTATTTCTATCTCACTCTACAGTAATCCTTCAATCACCTGGATCGCCATTATCCAATACACTCGGATGAAGGACCAAGGTCCCCAAAGATATGATATATATAATTTCAAAAAATTTGAAAAACTGTTCTTTGATGGTTGGCAATGCCGCATGGCACTCAAGAAAATGTTGGTAACATGGCTTACACTCATAAACAGACTGAGAAAGGGTTTTGGGGGTGGGGGAGGCAGGGAGAAGTTTCCAGATGGCTGGGTGCCACAGTTGAAGAGGTTCAGTAATGATGTGTAGATGAAGGAGGTTGTTTTGGAAGGTGGGTGGAGCAGGGGAGCAGTGTCCCTGGCTGGGAGGGGGTGGGGATGCCGGGTTGGATGGGTGAAGATGGGCTAGGTAGACGTCTGACTTGCTAGAGCGTTTTGTTTCGTGTTGTTACGTTTATGAATTTTTTATTTATATTTTCCCCTATTCTCATTTGTATTTTTACTATATTTTCTCAATTTTTTTATTTTCACAACCCAAAAGATAAATGCATTTTTGTATGTAGGGTAGTACGTACGCAAGCACTCATTCCCTGGCATCAGTGAACTTGCTAGAGCTTGTTTTGTTCAGTTTTGTTAAGCTTATGTTTTTTTAAATTTATATTTTATGCTATTCTCACTTATACTTTGACTGTATTTTCTCACTTTTTATTTTTCAACCGAAAAGAAAAACACAGTCATGCGTACGGAATGTACGTACACACAACTCATTCACTGGTGTTGGTGAACTTGCTAGAGGTTGTTTTGTTTTGTGTTTTTACATGCATGTTTTTTCACATTTTATTAAAGGATATGTATAATGTTGCACTGTAGCCTGTAATGAAATACATCAAGCACAAAGAAAAAAAAGAGAGAGAGAGAGAACTCAGATGAAATATCAGCAGTGATAAAAAATTCTCGTTTACTGTTATGATATGTGATAAACTAAACTTGTAATGAAATACTCTAAAGTATATCAAGCAAAGCAAAAAAAATAAAAATTAAAAACGTGATACAGTGCTATGAAACAAGCACACATATACGCAAACACTACGTAGAGATGGTACTGTCAACATGGATGAAATGCCACATGTAGATGTATAAACACACAAACACGCTCACACAGGCATACAAGTATAGCTTTCGTGATATTATGAGGTGAAATGAAAAATTAATTCTAATAAAACAGAATATTATCAAATACTTTAGGTAGTGTTCATAAAATTAATTTGCTTTGCACAGTTAACTGTCACTGAGAGATGGCAAATGTACTGAATCTGTAAACACAGGATGCTTTACACATAGTTTCCATGATAGGGCAAAATGAGTAAACATATGAAATATGCTGTGTATATTCGTGTATCTATCATTCAATCTCTGGTATCCTGTGACATAAAAGTTTGTCCCATAATCGTGATTTCCTCGTCTACATATCTCATGTATCATGCAAGCTGCTTTTTCGATAGCCAAGATAATATTAGGCTAACCTCTTTTCCTCAGTAATCCTTTCTTGTTACATAAATGAAAGTAAAAAATAAAAATAGTCTTTACTTACAGAATGAATTTCATTTTCATAACCATCTAATATAATTAACAACCACTCACCATAGAAATGACATTAACAACACTGAATGAGAGTAAACAAACGAATTAGGAAACAGCCGTTTTGCGATTTTGAGGGATTTTACTTTAACATAAATTATGTTAGTTTACCTTTGTATACCAGTTTTACATTTATACACAAAAATAAAATAATAATTCTAGTAATACATTTGTTTCTTTTAGCAACCTAAAGATTATTCTCCTAATTCTTTCGCTAGCAGGTTTTGTCATCTGATTCCTGAACGTAAACATTACTCAATGTATATACATACATATTACGATGATGATATAACAGGATAATAATACAGTATAAATGAATTCAGTAAGTAAAATGTATGACTCGTGCAAATGGATACTGTGAATGTAATACCTAACCTAGGTCAACAATTCACAATACTGTACACATTTTGTATCTTGTGTATGGTAACACAATATGGTAACAACTGGTAAGATAGTTGTATAAAAATACATTAATGGTCATAAAACCAAGGTATGCACAATTTATTAGGTAGGCTACCTGCCTACTGAATTGTGTCATTTATTAGAGAAAAAAAAGAAGGGGTTATCTTTTTTTCATATTGTATATATGCAGTGCAGTATATTGTTACAAATATGGAAAAAAATGGATAATTTGACTTTTGCATAAATTTTTCAGTTCAAAGTGATAGTTGTTGCTATAAGCATATTGAGTGTTTATAGTTGTTATACTGACAAGGTTAGGTGAGGAAGGATATGGAGTTGCCCTTGAACACCCCTAGATTTTCTTATTTGCCCTTATTCAGATTTTGCCATTATCTAATGGGCCCTTACCTTATTAGTCTGGACAACTGAAGGCTCACTGTAGTTAAATAAAAAGACATCTGGCTATGCAAGTCAAATAAAAATTATACATTTTAATCATTTCTTGCATGTACAGTACATGAGTAGGTTAACATTAAAAATAGGATGAAATAATGTTGTTTATGAGGCTGTTTGGGGTCTGGGAGAAGTGAATGGAACAGCCATTGCACCACTGGCTGGATGGCGGGAAAAATTTCAGTTAATGGCAATGGTACTGTAGTTTTCTTTTTAGAATAATCTGCATATTTATAAAATTTTTTCTCAAACATACAAATCATTATAACAGCTTGGTGACTGGGCACTTCTGGGACTAATTAGCCAAATAATTTATTGAACAAAAGTTTTAAATCCCACTCATTTCTGTCATCCTTAAGAGTGTTGATGCCAAACATATGGCATAAAAGGCAAGCCTAGATTTAGATTTTTTTTTCAATGTTGGGCACCTGAACGATACTCAGAATGAATAAATAAAGGCTACAATAAAAATTTAATATTGACTGAACTGGAATGAATGTGCTGAAAATATGGCCAGTCAAATATAATATCGGTGAATCAGTAGCATAGGCCTAGCTCATTGGTCTATGCTACAAGTCCTAACAGTAAATAATATTAAATCTTATACCTCAGTTTAAGGATGCATATATTTTTATATGCATGCAATGCAACTATACATATAATAAAATCTTGTGATTGAACAGTTTGTGAGCATAAGGTCTAAGTGTAGCCTTGGCTATTCTAATGAGATAAATCATAATTACTGAAGGCTCATCATTTGTTTGTCTATGATGTATGTACAGTAGACTGTTTGAAACAAACTCATCTTTCATGTGCTTGTGTTGTTGGAGCAGTACATCTGGTGGGGAATGAAAGTGGACATCAAAAAGTGGACAAGAGAATACTTTCCATGCCAAACATCAAAAATAATGAGGCACACAGAGACGGGTAGGAGAATTCTAGGCAACACAGCAACAATTGGCCCACATCCACGTCGATATTGTGGGACCCTTGCCACCCTCCGAGGGGTACAGGTATCTCCTCATGATCATTGACAGGAACACCAGGTGGCCAGAAGCAATACCTGTAAGGCAGCAGACAGCAGAAAGTTGTGTGAACGCACTAATAAGACTGCGTCAGCAGGCATGGAGTACCGCAGTACATAACGAGCGACAGAGGAGTTAACTTCACTTCCACCTTATGGAGCTCCCTTGCCACCAGCCTCGGGACAAAACTCATTCGCAGAACAGCGAACAGCATGGTGGAGCAGCTGCACCGCTCCCTCAAATCAGCACCCACCGCCAGATGTCAAGGCATGAGTTGGAGAAAGGAATTACTATGGGTCTTACTGGGATTTAGAACACCCCCAAACGCAGTATTCAACACATCAGCGGCAGAAGCACTCTACAGCCAAGCATTGACAATACCGGCAGATGTTTTTCAAGACACAACAGAGCCCATGACTCTTCCAGATGTCCACAGAGCACTGGAAAACATCATGCCAGTGAAGACAACATATGACGTAGCAAGAAAAGAATACGTCCCAAGACCTTAAAACAGAAAAGTATGTGTTCAAAAGAATAGACACATACAAGGCCCCCTCTCTCCAGCCTACTTGGGACCACACCACACACAACAACACAGAAAGCGTATCAGCTGACAGTGGACAGGAAAGTCACCTGGGACTCCACCGACAGATTAAAACCAGAATATATCCCGGACTGGAGAGAGAGAGAGAGAGAGAGAGAGAGAGAGAGAGAGAGAGAGAGAGAGAGAGAGAGAGAGAGAGAGAGAGAGAGAGAGAGAGAGAGAGAGAGTGTGTGTGTGTGTGTGTGTGTGTGTGTGTGTGTGTGTGTGTGTGTGTGTGTGTGTGTGTGTGTGTGTGTGTGTGTGTGTGTGTGTGTGTGTGTGTGTGTGTGTGTGTGTGTGTGTGTGTGTGTGTGTGTGTGTGTGTGTGCTGATAATATTTAAAAGTCAGGACAACGTGTGATGTTGCTCACAACCTTCTGCTATGGAAAACATATTGGTTGTCTCTATGCTTTCAGTGAAGGGGGGACAACTTTTATACATGAAGGCTTACTATTTGCACTACTGTCTCCCTCTAAAGAAATGTAAGGGCAAAAGTACAAAATAAAAAATTAATTTTTATTTACTTCCTCTGACCTCATAAAAAGACAGGAGATTGTTACACTTTCTCCCAGGGAGACTTATGAAACAACCTTGTTTCCCGAAGGAGACAATTACTAAGGAAGGATTATTTGGGCCATTTGAATTATAGTATATGGACTACCTGAGAATCCTCTGAAGACGTTGTAAGTAATCTTGTTAATCCTTCAATTCATCTCTCAAAAGGTTAGGTGCTTCATATTTCTCACTATCATTACCATTACTACCCAAGCTACAACCCTAGTTGGAAACAGAATAGGGAAAGCAGCCCAGGAATGGAAAAAGAATACAGCAGTAAAAACAAAAATAAGTACGAAACAACAAAGTAAAATAAGTTAGATATACAGTCCAGCCTCAAAATATGGCACTCCATGGTCTGGGAACTCCCATGGTCTAGGACATTTTTGACTCAGCCGCCATTAGTTCTTCAGCATCTACAAGGGCGTGGCCACCTGCTTCAGTTTTTGGATTTTTTCAGATTTTGTAACTGAAGCTTGCTCTGTAAATACACAAGCACAGTTTATTCCAAATGAAGACATTCTGTGAAACTAAAAAATATACAGCATACAAAAGAACCATCATTTGCATATACTGTATATTTGTGTATCTTCCGATCTCGTGTATCATGCGATTATTAAAATTTCGTCCAAAAACATGATTTCATCTTATACGTCATGTATAGCATGAGATGTATTTTCAGTGGATTACATTATGCTAGGTTTTCTGTGCCTGTATTCACAGATTCACCTACTATTCGAAAATTTTTTGTGGAATATAACTCCAAATTCATTGTGTACTCAGGTTCAAATAAATGCATACAGTTAGCATGTATTCCAGCTTTGTCAAAGAATAAAGTATAAAGGATAAGCAAAACCTGAAATGTAATAGTTTTATCATGAAAAAGCAGATTATGAGACAAAAGTAAATGGACCACACTAAACAGAAAAACTTTACAAGTCTACAAATGCATACTGGAACTATTCCAACTGGCACATAAGCTAAAATAAAGAAGCTGGTTTTGGAAATTCAAATAAAAAACTTGCATCATTTTTTATGATAAAAAAAATGATTTACTAATTTTCAAATACTAACATTAATGTAAACACAGCAAAATATCAATAAATGTATTTTTTTCTTAAAAAAAAGTTTGCCAAACTATATACCAATGTTATCCCTATCTATGTTTAAAACGGCAAACTATATAACAATGTTTCCCCTACCTACGTTTAAAACAAAACGGTAAGGCTTGAATACTGTATGAAATAGTATGTGCATGCCTGAATATAAGGGTAACTTGACTACCTTGTGCCTTGGTAAGAGTAACACTTGTAGGAGTGTTCACTCATAGCTGTAAGCCATATATTTTTAAGGGTAATTTTGTAAGAAGACTTTGAAATGATATTGAAGTGTTTTAGGATGATAGTTTAAGGTATTTTTGGTGTTTGAACTGTTAAAATAGGCAGTTATAAGCATTTCAAGGGGGGGGAGGGTCTCAAGTATTCGTGAATTTTAGCTAACTGCAGGTGGTTGAGGTCCCTAACCCTGCAAATACTGGAGTCTACTGTACATCCAAGTTAGCTTTTAACTAATAAATAGGCCTAGACGCCAAAGTTCATTAGGTTAAATGCAAATCTTCATACATTAAATCAGGCTTACCAACACTGTGACTTATAATTAACAACCACTTACTATTGTGTGTGAGACCCCAGCGTAAACAACAGCAAGTACTGACATAAACAATCAAATAGAGAAACAGCTGTTTGTCCAGGTCAGTTACCGTAACTAACACACAATCATTACGGGTTGCATTACAGTTGATTACTTTTTCAAAATTTGCTAATTTTCAAAGGTGACTTCCATAAATAAGAAAATAAATCTTTATTCACCCTTCACTCAATGGAGAGGATAGTGTTATGAAAGCATGCCACTAAATTCTCTCTCTCTCTCTCTCTCTCTCCACAAAACTTTTCTCTCTCTCTCTCTCTCTCTCTCTCTCTCTCTCTCTCTCTCTCTCTCAAGAAATAAAAGCAGCAGATTTTTAGGTTTTTTCTGAAAATGAAAGAAAGCCAGAAATGTTTGAAGCACTGGAAAACTCTGTAAAGGCCAGGAGATCAGCACTCGACAGTACACATTTAAAGTGGTTTCAGCTGCAATGACCTGACAATGTATGCATTTCCAGTGAGATACTTATGGAGTAGGCCAGAATTTTCATAATGAACTAAACCTAATGAATGAAGGTGATTATTCATAAGCTTTGTTCTGCTTTTGATAACAGCAATATATATGAGAAATAAGCTGGCAAGACTTTGTTTACATAGGGGTCTTTTTTAAGGGTGATGTCTGTTGTCCGGGATTTTCTGTGGTCCTGCTAGGGCCTGGTCTCAAGTAAGCCAGTTTACAGAGGGCCAGACTATAATAAATCTATATACAGAGAGAGAGAGAAAGAGAATAAATCTATATACAGAGAGAGAGAGAAGAGAGAGAGAGAGAGAGAGAGAGAGAGAGAGAGAGAGAGAGAGAGTTTAGAGAGAGAGAGAGAGAGAGAGAGAGAGAGAATGTTTATCTGTTGTCATTCAGTTCTCCCGGGAAGCACCGGGTTGGTCAGCTAGCTAACAATAAAATGGTAATTATATGAGCCTGCTCAACACAGAAATAGCAATTGCAACCGAATTGAACTTATGAAGTTCCAAATATTAACCCTTACAGACTGGCCTACATAGTATACATTAACAAAACCCATGACTGGGCAAACTTTAAGGTCAGCCAATTTAGAAAAACAAAATATTGGAAAGAGGAAGGCAAGCAAATGCTCAGGGTATAGAAAATGTCAAACATTTTCTGTACCTGCCACAGGAAGTTGATAGTTAATATTTCCAGACCTGCATGTGGCATCAATTATATGTACATATATATACTTAGCCAAATGTAACATTGATATACAAGTAGAAATTACTGTGAATAGCATCAGAAGCAATTAAACCTTCCTACACAAAAAAATAAATAAAATTTCAAAGCATGATGAATATTCCTTCAATTTCAGAAGTAGTTATCAAAATTTATTTATTCTGATAAGCTCATTTCAATTTTGAAATAATGGACATTTAAAGATAAACAAAAATTTGATCATTTATAAGTAACATACCGATAACCAGAACCATCAGGAAGGTTTTCTAATGGGCTTTCCTTTATTGAAGGTCGATCACTATTTGTAGTACGACGAAATATTGCAGACACAGTTTGAGACAGACTACGACGTTTCCCTTCACCTAAAAGCACAAAAATCATGATAAAAGACTATCACATAATTATCCAATAGAATCACATCTATAAATGGGCAATAATGGATTAGGATCCCAGGCCCTTGAAAATGCCAGACCATCTTAGCAGGAAGCATTGCAATGTTAATATCATGAACAGAATATTCTTATTGAATTTCTTTACTAATTCTACACAAGAGGAACACTCCAAGATTTCTTGAACAGGACCGGTGGAAAAGGATCAAAAGAAGAAGAGGGTAGAGAGAAGAGGAACCGATGAAATCTTAAGATGCATGATCCAAAAATAGGATTGACACAAAAATTTCAACAGTCATTGAAACAGCAGTGAGGTGGAAGTTCCAACAATAACAAGGTGTCAAGAAGCAAAAATGATGGAAGAATCAATTGCAATAACTACCTACAATGCACTGTATGCTAACTCACCTCTGACTAGAGATGTGTCTGGGGATGCCGATGGTGTGTTTGGGGTGGAAGGTACATATCGCGGTACACTTAGATGCATTATGAACCATGTTCGAGCTTCAATAAGATGTGATACATCTTCAGTACCTAAAATGCTATCAATTCGTTGTTTCAAACCACTTACCACCTAGAAAAATAAAATTAGTGTATAAGATTAAAAAAAATACCATAAGAATAATTGAAAACAAAATCTGAAACTAAAGTAAAATACAGGCAGTCGCCAGTTTACGACAGTCTCGACCTACGCCGTTCCAATCTTATGACTCTATTAAAAATTATTCACAAAAAATCTGGTTCTGACATAACACCAAAAACCCAATGCTATGACACGGTTCCGACATAACACCAAAAACCTGACATTACCGTGGTTCTGACATAAACCCGAAAACCCAACGTTACTGCAGTTCCAAAATAATCCTGGAAACATGATGTTAGACTGCCAATTACTCACTGTTCCGATTTACACTGAATTTCAAACTACAACAAGCCGTAGGAACGGCTCTCCGTCATAGATCGGGGACTGCCTGTACACAATTAAAATACCCAATAAAATCTTTTTAATAAATCTGACATATACAAGCCAGAGTCCACATGGAATAAATCTGACATATACAAGCCAAAGTCCACATGGAATACTGAAGCATCAAATGACTCCGATTTGTCTCACTGTCATATTGATATATACAATGTTTTTTATAAGACAAAAATTTTTTTTAATACAAAACCATTTACTCGTATTTTGTCTTATTTCCATAGAGGGAAGACTCTTTTTGTGCAGGCCTTGATCCTCAAATGATACATCATCCCTCATTATGTTTGGAATGAGAACTGAATGAGTGCAGGAAGGGAGATGGGCAATGACACTATGATTAACAGGTTTGTGTTGAACATGTTTGTTATACAAACCTACCAATCCTATTAGCCTTTACTGTGTGAAACAGATTCAGTCCCACCAACTTAAAGAACTGAGAGATGATAAATTCCACTGTGCATTTCCTGCCAATGTTCTACAGATTGAACCAATTCTTATCCTGTGTTTTCTTCCTTAGAGTCAGACTTGTGCAGGGCATCCCAGGATTCAAAACAAGTTTACACCAGTTATCAATCTGTCATTCATTTCATTCATGATTTAAAAACATGTCTGGTGGGTTGAGCAAAGAATTCTGTGTTCTCTTTCCTGGCTTCATCATCCATGAAAGTGTGGATGAACTTAGATTATTAATCTAAGAGCCCACTGCGTCAAGAATCCAAGAGGCCTCATGACGTTGAGGCATGTTACTGGACTCCCTCCTTTCCAGGAGAAAATAGCTCCATAGTTGTGAGCTATCTTGCCAATGCCATTCAAAAAACAAACTCCAAAGCTTTGTTGACTACAAGCTGATATTCTGGAGGAAGTATAGAAAACTGAAAAGGGCCTTGCGATGCTGTTCCTCATCCACAAACAGCCAAAAAGCCCTACTTGATACGTACTGCTCACTTCCTTTCTGATGGGTTTATTTAGCTATCAGATTTGGTGTTTACCAAAAGAGAAAGATGAAAAATGTCAAATTTTTTATTAATTTGTATTTTTCATAGCCAACAAACCTGAAGTCTTAACATTAGGATAAATCTTTTGGCACCAGCAGGAAACCAGTTAAAAACAATCAAAAATTGTATATGCAAGGAATCTGTGGCATCTGGCATCTGATATGTAGAGGAGGTGGAAGCGGGTCAGAGACCAGTCTTTCTTCCAACCAGGATAAGACATAAGAGGGGGGTGGCTAAAGGTGGGCAGTCAATGTTAAAACCTCAGGTTTATTAGCTATGAAAAATACAAATTAATTACAAATTTGTCATTTGTTCATATGCGGAACAAACCTTCGGTATTAACATTAGGATAGACTCACACTTGGAGGGAGGTATGAGAATCCTGAACCGACTGGAGGTTTGGCACACCTGATCACTCTTCCTAGAAATTGGGGTTCTAAGGAAGAGGGCTTAAGCCTCTGAGTTGTTAGATATGTGAGTATCTAACACCCAGTCCACTGGGTTAAAATACAATATAACATGAGATAATAACCCTTAAACGCCGAAGCCCTATTTACAAAAACGTCTCCCGTATGCCGGCAGCGTTCGGGAGCTAGCGCCGAAGCGGAAAAAAAGTTTTTTTCAAAAAATCACAGCACGCTTAGTTTTTAAGATTAAGAGTTCATATTTGGCTCCTTTTTTTCTCATTGCCTGAAGTTTAGTATGCAACCATCAGAAATGAAAAAAATATCATTATCATATATAAATATTAGAATATATGACAGCGAAAAAAAAAAAAAACTCGTATATAATTGTATACAAATCGCTGTAAAGCAAAACGTTAAAGCTAATGAGTTAATTTTTTTAGTTGTATTGTACACTAAATTGCGATGATTTTGGTATATAACAGATTGTAAAACGATTAAAGCAACACAGAGAAAATATTATCACAAAATGATGCATGAATTCGTAAAGCGCGGACGTAAAAAAAAGTTTTTTTCAAAAATTTACCATAAATCGAAATATTGTGCTAGAGACTTTCCAATTGTTTCAAAATGAAGGAAATTGATTGAATATTACTAGACTGTAAGTTTTTTAGTTTACAATTGCATTTTTTGACCATTTCGATCGAGTTAAAGTTGACCGAAGGTTGATTTTTTTATATTTATCGTTATTTATATGAAAATATTTCAAAAATGGTAAAAGCTAAAAGCATGATTTATTTTTTTTTTGTATTCGACATGAATTTGCGCACATTTTGATGTATAACACTTTATGTAATGAATAATATAAAACGGTGAAAAAATTATGACAAGGTGACTCAAGAAATGCTAGGATTTTTAGCGGAGTTCGCGCGAGCGGATGGAGGGAAAAAGTTTTTTTTCAAAAATTCACCATAAATCGAAATATTGTGCCAGAGACTTTCCGTTTGTTGCAAAATGAAGGTAAAGGATTGATTGTTACTAGAATGTAAGAATTTTGGCTTATGATTGCGTTTTTCGAGCATTTCGATCGAGTTAAAGTTGACCGAAGGTTGATTTTTTTCTATTTACCATTATTTATATGAAAATATTTCAAAAATGGTAAAAGCTAAAAGCATGATTTATTTTTTGTTGTATTCTACATGAAATTGTGCACATTTTGATGTATAACACTTTATGTAACGAATAATATAAAACGGCGAAAAAATTACGACAATGTGACTCAAGAAATGCTAGGATTTTTTGCGGAGCGAAAGAAAAAGTTTTTTAAAAAAATTCACCATAAATCGAAATATTGTGCGGGAGACTTTCCAATTGTTGCAGAATAAAGGTAAATGATTGATTGTTACTAGA
Organism: Macrobrachium rosenbergii; assembly: GCF_040412425.1. Lineage (NCBI taxonomy): Eukaryota > Metazoa > Arthropoda > Malacostraca > Decapoda > Palaemonidae > Macrobrachium > Macrobrachium rosenbergii. The sequence continues at coordinate 61,225,174 of NC_089745.1, read as the reverse complement.
ATGTAAGAATTTTGGCTTACGATTCCGTTTTTCGAGCATTTCGGTCGAGTCAAAATTGACCGAATGTTAAAATTTTGTCAGTTATCGTGATTTAAATGAAAATATTTCAAAACTGTTAAAAGCTAAAAGAATGATTTATTTTTTGTTGTATTCTACATGAAATTGCACACACTTTGATGTATAACACTTTATGTAATGAATAATATAAAACAGCGAAAAAATTACAACAAGGTGACTCAAGAAATGCCAGGATTTTCAGCAAAGGAAAAAGTTTTTTTCAAAAATTTACGGATGCCCCTCAGGACACCCCGATGCTTCCTAGGGGTCATAAAAGGCACGGGATGTGGTCCTCGGTTGCCTTCGGTCACACGTGGGCGAACAACACGGCGCTGAGATGCTGGGTCACTTTGTCTGCTGGGTCCTTCTCCAGCATCCCAATCTAAAACTCGTCTCACACGCTCACTACCGACAGGCAGTATGCGCCTTTCACAGTCCTGACGGCTTTGAGACATCTCTGCAAACCTCCTGTTGCAGCACAAATACGCAAACACTCGCCAAAGTTCTGCAAAACACGGATGCGTCAAAAAATCGCTCTCGCACGGTCCGACGCTGATGCTGTCTGGTACGAGAAGGAGGGAATTCGCGCATGCGCGTCTGGGTGACGCTTATAAACAAAACAACAGCTTGATCCGTGAACTCCCAGCATCCCTCAAGGCGCGTGATTTGAAACCTTCCACAAACTAGGCCTATAATTATTTTTCCGCGAATATTTTAAAAAAGCATTTTTAGTCGACGTATGGTACATCCACTTGACATCCAACAGACAATTTTCGTCGACGTATGGTACGTCCATTAGGCATTTAAGGCTTAATTGCATATATGGAAGTCAAAGAGAACTATATGTGTTCAAGCAACAAACCATGTCAGCCACATACGAGTTTGTCACCACTCCTCATTCCCCTTGCTAGAGAGAGAGAAGTAAAGGCTACTGAGACACATATTTGTATGTTGTATAGAACATATAAATGCTGTAACAGCATGACTGCAACACTCACCTGCATTGAGCCAGTTCTGGCATATGATGTGTACAGTGAACCCTCGCTACTTCGCGGTTCAACTATCGCGGATTCACGACTTCGTGGATTTTTTCCATTACGTATGTATATTATAAGAGAAAATATATAGCGGATTTTCCGGAAATTTCAAAAATAGTCGCGATATATGAAGACCCAAATATTTCATTAATTCCATTAATAATTATTAATATCTGCTAGTACTGTTGGTTCATTGCATTATGACATATAATTCAGTACAAAATGAAGTTAAACAAAAGATGCTTCACTGCATCGCGGATTTTTCAGAAATATTCATCGAAAAATTAAAATTAAAAAGTACCACCATATCGGCAGCCATATTGCGGAAAAACAGCGATGTTTCATCATGTTACGTGAGAAGAACGGCTTGCAGACCGACGCCAGCAAGGACTGGAAGCTTCAGATATACCCACAGGCACTCGGACAAGGCATGTGAGTGGTACATAAGAGAATATCTTATCACTGTTGATGTTTCATCTTAAATCACTGTAAAAATAATTAAAATCCGAATTTCATACGTAAGCAACTCAAGGATACTGTATACAGTCTCGTCCCAAGCTACTGTGCTGTACAGTACACACCATCTCTCTCTCTCTCTCTCTCTCTCTCTCTCTCTCTCTCTCTCAATGAAATATGAATTACTGTATCATAAACTTTTATGTACAGAATTAAAAATAATTTCATTGACAAATTTGTTTCTTTTAGCAACTAAAAATTATTTTCCTAATTCTTTCGTTAGTAGTGAGCAGCTCCAGTCAGCTGATTCTCAAAACGTAAACATTACAAATATGGGACGATTTTTTTTTTTATGCATATTACTGTGATAGGAGATCAAAATAGTAATACAGGCACTGGACAAGGCACGTGAGTGGTACATAAGAGAATATCTTATCACTGTTGATGTTTCATCTTAAATCACTGTAAAAATAATTAAAATCCGAATTTCATACATAAGCAACTCAAGGATACTGTATACTCTCTCATCACCAGCTTGTCAAGACTTAGTCTCGTCCCAAGCTACTGTGCTGTACAGTACACACCATTTCTCTCTCTCTCTCTCTCTCTCTCTCTCTCTCTCTCTCTCTCTCTCTCTCTCTCTCTCTCTCTCTCTCTCTCTCTCTCAATGAAATATGAATTACTGTATCATAATCTTTTATGTACAGAATTAAAAATAATTTCATTGATAAATTTGTTTCTTTTGGCAACTAAAAAAATTATTTTCCTAATTCTGTCGTTAGTAGTGAGCAGCTTCAGTCAGCTGATTCTCAGAACGTAAACATTACAAATATGGGACGATCTTTTTTTATGCATATTACTGTGATAGGAGATCAAAATAGTAATACAGTGTTTAAGTGCATAGGAAGTGTTTATAACAGTGTGGGAAAGGCTATACAGTAAAACCTTTAAATATATACCATGTATATACAGTATATGCCTCCCTAGGGAGGGGCCAATGCTACTTCGCGGAATTTCACTTATCGCGGGGGGTTCTGGCCCCCATTATCCGCGATAGACGAGGGATCACTGTATATTCTTCAAACAGCTCGTAGGTAGAGAAGAAAGGAAAAGGGAAAGAAAAGAGACCAGTCATCTCACTCATTCTCTCTTCCACACTATCATCTTAGGCAAGATACAAACTATCCTGCCAGGGGCACTGGATGAGCTACACAATTTATTGAGCAGCCACCTGAGGACCCAAGGAAAAAGTTTCCAAGGATCTGTGGGCAGTGTCCTTCAGGTAGAAGGAAGTGAAAGTGGTCTGACGAAGCCAAGAACCAGCATTCAAAATCCTATGAACAGACAGTTCTTCTTAAATGCTAGAGAGGAACTTATTCCTCTGATGTAATGTGCTTTTGCATGCTCAGTACTGGTGACAGAACCTGACAATAAGGAGTAGGCTTGAGTAATAACCTCATGTAGCCAAAATGAAATGGTATTCTTGGACACTTCTTTCTTGGCTTGGCCTGTGCTAACAAAAAGTCTACAACACCTAGGTCTTAGGTGATGAGTCCTTTTTTGGTAACAATGCAGTGCTCTGACAGGGCAGAGCTTTAACTCCCCGAGGATCGTTGTTAACAAAATCCCTAAGGGAAGGAATGGAAAATGAGGCAAATCCGTTATTGTGAACCGAGGGATTTTGAGTCTTAGTCACGAATTCTGGGACAAATTCGAAAGCTACCGACCCCCAAACCCTGATGTGTTTTACGTCATAATCTAGACCATGAAGCTCTCCAACTCTTTTCAAGGAAGCAAAGGCCAGGAGAAAAACTGTTTTCAAAGTCAGTTCCCTGTCTGATGATTGACGCATTGGCTTGAATGGAGCTTGAGTGAGACTACTCAGCACCAGAGTTAGTTCCCACGTAGGAAGCTTGAGGTCCCTAGGTGAACAAGATTGCTCAAAGCTCTTGAACAACATAGTGATGTCCACATCTTTCAGATGGAGAACTAATCCTAAGGCAGCCCTGTAGCCTTTGATGGCAGAAACAGAAAGACTTTTCTCTGTTCTGAGAAAGATCACAAAGTCCACTATCTGTTGAACAGAAGTTCCAAGTGGAGAGAAACCCCGTCAATGACACCAATCACAGTAGACGTCCCACTTGCCCTGGTACACAGCTGACAAAGATCTCCTGAGGTAGCTGGACATCTGAGTCACTGCTCTGCAAGAATAACCTCTCACTCGTTAGAGATATTGGATAATCTCCAGCCGTCAAGAGATAGGGACCCTACCAATTGGTGGTACCTCTCTATGTTGGCAGAGATTGTGCCAAAGGGGAATCTCTCTCAGACTGGTGAGAGAAGAGACAGCAGATCTGGAAACCACTCTGCTTGGGGCCACAAAGGAGCTTCTAGAGCCATTCTGAGATTCTTGGAACCCATCACTCTGTTCAGGACATGACGGATCAGGCAGAACGGAGGGAAGGCGTAAACTTCCAGATTGTCTCAAGGATGTTGAAGGGTGTCCTCTGCCCCAGTAAATGGATCTGGGACCACTGAACAACAGACTTCTAGCTTTCTGTTTAACCTTGTAGCGAAGAGGTCTAACAGCCTGTCCACTATGTCCTGATGCAAAGACCACTCCGTTACCTAGAACTTGTCCCTGACGACTCAGCTTATCAGCCACTACACTCCTTTTGCCCAGAATGTACCTGGCCATGAGCTCCACCGAGTTTTTGATCATCCATTGGTGCAATTCGACTGTTTGCGAGTGAAGTTGGCATGACACCCACCCCTGCTGTTTGTTCATACAGTATACACTATCACCATAGTGTTGTCCGACATCAGAATGATAGAGTGACCTACCACTCTCTCCTGAAACTCCTGAACTGAGAGCTCCACACCCCCGAAGCCCGGAGCTCTTCCAGATGAGTACCCCAACCTTCGGAGGATGTGCCCGAGAAGAGGAGAAGATCCGGAGGGGGTAAATGAAGAGGAACTCCCACTGTCAAACAGTCAGGTTCTGGTTGTCCAACCACCACAGGAGGTCGCTTCTCACCTCTGCCAACAGAGGGACCTGGAGCTGAGGGGCGTCTTCTGCTGGGTACCAAAACTCCTTTAGTCTCCATTGCAGTGATCGAGTATGTAGATGCCCATGAGGATCCAGCTTCTCTAGAGAAGTCAAGAGGCCTAGAACTACTTGCCGCTGGTGAGATGATGCTCCTCCCTCAAAAGGAAGGACAATGCTACCACCCTGAACTTTTCTACCCTCTGGTCCGACGGGAAAACTCTCGACGAGGCTGTATCTATCATCATTCCTAGGTACACAATCCTCTGGCTGGGAAGAAGATTGTATTTTTCCAGATTTATCACGATACCTAGGTTGTGACAAAACTGGAGAAGACGGTCCCTGTCCTGAAACAGCCTTTCCCGGGAACTTGCTAAGACCAACCAATCGTTGAGATATCTCAATAGGCAAATCCCCTGAGCATGAGCCCATGTCGACACTAGGGTAAAGACTTTTGTGAACCCTTTGGAGCTGTTGTCAGTCTGAAGCAAAGGACTTTGAACTGGAACACTTGCTCCCCAAGACTGAAGTGGAGGAACTTCCTGAATGAAGGGTGGACAGGAATCTGAAAGTAGACGTCCAAGTCTATAGTCAGCATGAAGTGGTTGTTTCTCATGGCTGCTAAGACTGTCCAGGGTGTCTCCATTCTCAACTTCGTCTTCCTGAAGAAGTGGATCAGAGCCGAGAGATCTATCACTGGTCTCCAATCGCCAGTGGCTCTTGGTACCAGGAAAACTCAACTGCAGAACCCTGGAAAGGGACGTACTACTTTTCTACTGCCCCCTTGTCCATCATCTTTCTCACTTCCTCCTGGAGAGCTAAGTGCTTCGGAGAGCTTTGGGTGCAAGTCAGGTGTAGGAGAGGACGATCTGAGAGGAGGGAAGTTGAAAGGGAGTAGATATCCTACCCAAAGGACATCTAATACCCACGGTTCCGCTCCACGCATCTGCCACATAGCCCAATCGTTTGCCAGGCATCCCCCCACCGGTGGCAACAGGTGGGGAATGGCGCGCGATCTACCAACGTCTTCCCCTGCCTCTGCCCCTACTCCCCCTCCCTGGTTTCGAAGGGCAAGACTGAAAGGGATGTTGCTGAGGTTGCTTCTTTGGTGCCGGAGCTGGCTGAGAATCCTTAGTTGAAGCCGAAAGCCTTGATGACTTCCTGGCAGGGGACTGCCTACTCTGCCTTGGGGCGGATGGGCGAGACCAAGCTGAAGACTTAGTCACTGCCTGTTGGATAATTCGATCATTATTGTCAGCCCGCAGTCTGTGGATCGCAGTGTCCAACTGTTCCCTAGGCAGGAGAAGCTGGGATTCTAGGAGATCTCCATTTCACAAGGACAGCAAAGAGTCCACATCAACTGACTGAGCCACTTTAGTGAGAGCTGCATCTTGTCTCACCAGTAGTAAGTTAGCCCACAAGTTTGTATTCCAATGGCCTAGATACGATATGGTCTTAGCACCAGATTGTAGTAATCTGATGAAAGACGGACTATCGAACATTTCTCTCACAGAATGTGATGAAGAAATCCTAGCTACTGCTGATGACCACAAATCTAGCCATGAGACAGTCTAAAAGGCAGAAGAAGCAGTCGACTCCAAGGTAGATGCCTCCTGAAAGGTTTGAGAAGGACCCTCAAGCCCTAACTTGATCCAGGGTTAACCCAGGCTTCAACTGAACGACATCCAAGTTGATCTGTCTACTCATCAGAGGTACGAGACTTGTTGAAAAATACTTCCTATGACGAACAAGTGGAGGGGAAGAAGCTTGAATGACTTATTGGAACGGAGAGAATTATCCCGTCCTGAAACCAAAGAATCCACATGCCGTAAGATCGACTTAGTATGCCCAGAGCAAGGCAACTCAAGATGTCCTTACATCCTTCTTTGGTCTTCGTAAGGCCTCTATGCCTGTACCTCTCTTGAAAAACAGAGTCCAGTTTGTCCATCATAGTCTGTACAAAAGCATCCGATGGATTGGCGACTGCATATAATGATGTCATGGTAGCAGCTGGCTATGACGTCAGGGGAGCGGTCAGAGGAAATGACGTCACGGATACTGTCGTCACAGGGAGAGATGACACGGAGTGACATCATGGGAGCAGACGGAGTCTGCCCCAGAGTCAATGGAATTGCTGCGGGCAAGGGAAATGTCAACACAAGGTGATGTGTGGTCAGTACCGATGGCGTCCCGCTAGGTGGCATCACACGAGACCCAAAGTAGTGGAGGCGGGGGGGGGGATAGGTGTGAGGACATGAAATGGGACAACAGGCCTTCCAGAGAGGGTACCCCTGGTAGACCTAGGGAGGCCCATACAGACAACAACTTTGCACATCGGAGCCTGAAACAAAGGAACAAGATGGCGCTGCCTCCTCTCTCCCTGATGGAGCAATATCTCCCCCAACCCCTAAGAAAGACGGGGCAGCAATATACATAAAATCACTTTGACCAACTCCTGATGCCTCCAAAGACAAATCAATGGAAGAAAAGGAAAGAGAAAAGGCATCAATGGATGACAAAGCAGTTGGAATAAGTCTGGATGAAGGGGAAGTAGAAGCGTCCACTTGAGGAGAAGGAAATCCTTCCCAAGTGGGAAGCTCCGACTTCCTTTGGGCTCCTTCTTCTGGAGAACTTCTTTCACTGCTCAACAGGACAGAAAAAACAACCTGGGCATGGATTTGTGATATTACAAAAATTGGAACGACACCTACTGCAAGTTGTATGGGGTCTGTCTCAGAGGAAGCCAGGAAGCCCAAACATGGGAACCCTGGAAAGCTGGGACACATGCGTTGATGACTCACGGACTTCTTAGGCTGATTAGAGGAATCCACAATAAAACCACAATACACACACACACACACACACACACACCTAAAAACACAATACAACCAGAGAAAGGAATCACGGGCTTAAGACAAAAACCGGCTTGGGGGGAGCAGAGCAAAAGTGAACGTCCGCTCTCCAAGGTGGTTTGAAGAAAGACTGGATATGTTATGAGGTTATAGCCAGGTCTCTGGCCCGATTCCACCTCTTCTATGTATCAGATGCCAGATACCACAGATTCCTTGCATAAACAATTTTTTATTGTTTTTAAATGATTTACAGCTGGCGCCAGAAGATTTATCCTAATGTTAAGACCGAAGGTTTGTTCTACGTATGAACAATGTTGCATTTTTTCCGTGGTAGAAGTGTACTCTTCTGTACTGACAAGGAAGGATTTAGCGGAAGATTCCTTGGCTGTAAACTTGTCCTCAGTCCTTTAAACCTTGCCTTGTCCATGATATGTCCAAAGCCACCCTACATTCCTGGACGACCTTCATCCAAACGTGAAGGTAATCTTATCTACCACCAAACACAATCGTAATCATTTAGCCAATGGACCAAGGAGCAATAGTGACACTTAAAAAAATATCTTTGTTACACTTTTCAGTAGGCACTGAACATGACCAATGATGACAAACCTTGCACCAGTTTTGTAGTGTCTACAATATTTATTTATAAGGTCATTAAGAACATTAATTTTGCAAGGTGTGAGGTTATGGCTTCCAACATGAATGGGGCTTGGAAGAACCTGCGCCCCCAATATGTCTTCAACTTAAGTGAGTTTGAGGTCATTCAAGAGTCCAAAGACAATGTCAGCAACTTAGCAAACATCAGTAACCTTTATCTTCAAAGGGACAACTTGTTGAACTCCTTGCTATCTGACTTGAAGAGTTCACTAATGAGGATCTCACTGAACTGCAAGCTCAGAGAAGGGAGAAAAAAATAGGAGTTCAAGAACTAAAGCAGTTCATGACAAAATTGACAGCAAAAATATCTGCTTTATTTGAGGAAGGTTTGGCAGTGTTTGAAGAACAGGAAAATGTAGAATGGTACATCAAGGTGGTAGCAACCATTCAAGAGGCAGTGCAATGTTACCATCTCAACCCGAATATCACTATATAGTTATTCAAGAGGTCTGATAAACATGCCTTGTCATAAATCTGAACCAGTGGCTTAGACATCAGATGTTACATCTAGCCCCCCATCCTATTACTGACGACCCATCTCCCACTGGATCCTCCTCTTCTTTTCCCATCAAATAGCACAATAAATGTAATAACTATTTAAAAGAGAGAGAGAGAGAGAGAGAGAGAGAGAGAGAGAGAGAGAGAGAGAGAGAGAGACAAAAAATGGAAATAAAAATTAAATCTTAGTTGCTGGTATTAAATTGCACTCAAAGTCTAAAACAAAATATAACTTTTAATGCAGGTCATCAACTGAGAAAGATACCAACTGGCTATTTCATAAGAGTAGCATTACTAGTGACAATGGAACTCACAGGATATAGAAATTTGACTTCATATTTTCAATTCCACTTCCTTAAGGAAAGATTAAAGCTTTTGTCTATTGTCTTTAAAGAAAACTTTATTACCATACAGTGCTAGACTAAATGACGTGGCCTAACTACGAACAATGTTGGATGCCTCTCGTAATTTTGTCAGAATAAATTTCATAGATTTATTAGGTAATAGACTTTTTCAAGGTAATATTAAAGATTTTAATTTATTATAAACTTTACTCCACGTACATAGAGGAAATTGTTTTCCTAGAAAACTGCATTATTGTACAGTGCTAGGCTATACAACATAAGTTAACTACAGTAGTATAATGCTAGATGCCTTGGCTACCTTTGTGGAATTTGAGAACAAAACAAGCTTTTGGAACAGAACTTATTTGTACACAGGGACCTACTGTATCAGAATCATGGACAAAGTCAGGGTGTAAGTTCACTCATGTCTATCAAAGGATGGTAGACAGAAAGAAACATTATTTCAGAATCAGGATCAATTTTACAAGGATGCAGCTGCAGAGCAGTCTACAAGAATTTTCACCTCAATGTCAGGACAGACCATTTGATGAACTAAACCCTACCCTCACTATGTTCACCTCTGACAATACAGGATTTACCTCTTGCCATACTTGAATGCTTTCTCTTGATTTATGAACTGCTGCAGTTTGTTTTTCAGATGAACTTTCACTGGACACACTGCTTCTTTCAAGGTTGCACCTGAAGGCATGGCCATTTAAGTGGGACACTTTGTTTATGCTTCAAGTATTTCTTTGGTTTATGCATTTTTATAATATAAAAATCTAACATTTACAGCAAAAAAAGTATGCACACTCAAAACAATAGTTTCACTCAAAATAGTGTTGTCACGATACAAATGCAAACAAAGAAAAACAAGATTGCTGGAGAGAATATGAAATTGCAAGTGAGGGCAAAAGGTTCCTAGGTATCTACTTGTAGTATGAAACACTTCAAGGATATGACACTCAAGAGAAGCTACTCATGCAAAAGTAATGAAGAAACCATACAGCATTTAAACCCCCAAAAGCATTTAAAATGACAAAACTTAAATTAATTTGTATTTTTCATAACTAACAAACCTGCGGTCTCAATGTAAGGGGAGAATTCTCTAGCGCTTGCTGGAGTCCCATTAAAAATAGTACAAGGAGTTTGGTGGCAACGGGAGTCAGCCATTATGGTGGTAGAAGAAGGGAGCAGTGCGACCTACCTTACCCCAGCTATGCATTAGCTCTGCAGTTTCCTTCCAGCCCAGGTAAAAGGATGAGGGGTGGCTTGAGGTGGGCCATATAAGTTAAAACCGCACGTTTGTCAGTTATGAAAAATACAAATTGATTTAAGATCTGTCATTTGTTCATATACAGAACAAACCTTTGGTCTTAACATAAAGGGAAACGTACTTTTGGAGGGAGGATCAAGAAAGCCTCCGAATCGAGTGTCTGAACTTGATAAAACCACCTGAAAATTAGTTACCCCCAATATGCTAAAGAATCATCTCTAGTTCTCAAATTTTTGACATATCTAAAAATATATGGTTAAGGGTACTTTACAAAATCAAACTGTTGCTTGTGCTGCTCTGAAAAGCAAAAGGATGTATGGATGATTTTGCCTAGCCACCCAGCTTTGGGTAAGGAAGACCCATCTCCTCAAGGGTTAGGGTTGGAAGTGAACACAAAGGAAGTGGCAGCGGAGACAGCTCTTAAAGTAAGTCACTCAACTAACATGGCTCTTGTATGGATGGGGTGCAGGCACATCCTCTAACACCTTTGTAGAAAATCAAACAGAAAAAATGGAAGAGCTTGGAAAGGATGATCAGGAGATCCAGGAAGAGGGGTAGGAGGATAGGGAATACTATGGGGTGATCAACAAGAACACTTCCTCACTATTTATGCCTAACTGTTCCTAAACTACCTATTCCACATCAGGAAAAACATCTTCAGTGAGATGTTTTCTATTCCTATCTGTTTCTTTCCTGTTGCTACACAAGGGTATGATCTTCCATGCCACATGTTTTACATATACACATTGAAGATTGTGTGTTCTATCATGCTTAATCAAAGAAAATATTTCCACAATGATTATTATTATATATCTAGCTTCACAAAATGGCTTACTTGACAACGAACACATTCTGCACAAACGAAAAGGTAGAATTACAAAATTTCCTTGTGAAACACAAAACTATTATAATATACTTCCAAACAAGCCAAGTATACTACCAGTGATATGAACACTATGGTGGCAAAAAAGGAACCAAGGTACAGAAAATGGAGTGACTGTCTTTACTTACCAGAAAGAAGGTAAATAGGAAGATAAAATAGACCAGTAAACCATGTTCAACCCCTTTCCTTTCTTTTACTTTTTCCTAAACTGCTAAGTGTGCCTGTGGCTGAAAACTTATTGCTATATGATATTAAATAAGATTCAAAGAAATGAGTTTTTCCATATAAGGCCATCACTCACATACTGAGTTCCCTCCTACCAGTCCCCAAGTCTCACTTTTCTTGTCCAGACAATTAGAATCTTTCCTCTTTTACCTTTTCCAGTTAGGGTAGCTGGGTCTCTTTTACATGATTAATGGGTTTCATAAAACTGAATAAATTTGTATTACAATATTTTGTGATGAAAAAGTGTAACTTTTTTAAAAATTAAATTTTTAAAACAGGATTCATTTATTTTCCATACAAATCCATTACTTATAATTTACATTTTGACACAATTTCTTTTTAATAAATACAAATTTAAAACTAATATTTCTTTCCATACTGACACTAAATACTGACCTGCACCAGTGATCGCACAGATGGCTGGAAGACAATAGATGCATCAAGCAATAATGACGCTAAAAGAGGCGTTGGATATGAAGCTAATCGACTTACTATAGTTGTGACCAGGAGGTTTACATGAATACTTGATGACAACATCTGATCAATACGTAACATTAAGGCTTCTAAGAAAGGACCTGCAATAAAATGAAATAATATAGTACATACTGAAAAAGCAATCTAAGAAAATGTAAACACACCAAAATAAAGCAACGACTTATACAAACCATTATTAATGACGTTAACACTGATGTTATCTAAATGTACAACCTAGAAGCTGAAAGGAGATCATATCCTTTGTGAAAAAAACCATGGACCCCAAAAACTGGGTTGCTTAGATTTCAATTTCAGAAATTTATCGTAATAATACTTTTGAACGAAAACCTTGGTATTAGAAAATCTTCTATAAAAAAGTTTTGTAAAATGAAAAAACCATTTGAAGTTTAGGTTAATTACCAGGCCTGTTAACTGTTTCATTAATGATATTAATGTTGCACTAAACCACCCGTATTCGCGTTCTCACGATTTTTGGACTCACCTATTCACAGATTTCTTTGTGGAACATATATACACATTACTTGTGGAATATTCGCCCATTCATGGTATTTTTCACTGAGAAATATTTACCAATTACTGTATTTTCATATCATTTTCATGGTTAAATGCATTTTTGTGATAAAACTATTAAAATACTCAGGTATAAGCGTTTTTTTTTTTTTGTGTTTGAACTATCAAAATAGGCAGTTCTAAGTGTTTTTAGAGGGGTTTTAAGTATTCGCGGATTTTAGCTATCCATGGGGTGTGTGGTTCACATCCCCTGCAAATATGGGGGTTTACTGTATTCCCAATTAGATTTTATATGAGCTACATGATACAGTAGAAAACAAGTCAGAATATAACTTATTAAAAATAACAAAACAAAAGGCCAAGAAGTCTTACTGATTTTGTGCTGGAAACTAGATTTTAATATGTCATATTTCATTTATGCCACATTTAAAGAAACTACGTTTCTTAGTAAATCTAAGATAATTCCCAACATATATATCTGTATTGATCATGAAAGGAAGGCTATTGTGAAATCTCCGTTTGGTCAAACCAGACGACGACGCAATAAGTACCTGTGTAGTGCTTTAAGACAGTGCGTCATCGTACATTAGCATCCGTTTGCATAAACTCAGCGTTCTCCTTTTGCTCAGAGCTGGAGGCAAATGTCACGTAGCCGTGGGAAGTTCTTGGGAACGAGGTCATATGTTTGTTCGTGTGTGTGCATCTTAGTCTTGCTATGTAAAAGTGTGACAGCTTAGATATTAGATCGACATGGGAGATCATCCCTTGCAGACCAATTGTATTCTTTTGTAAATAAGTCTTTATATTTAATACAAGAAAAACCACTATGGAGTTTGTCTGAAATCCTGCAGAACATTGGTCTGATCTTCCAAAAACAGTCTTATTCTACAGCCATGGAGAAACTGAAGATGTCATAACCAAACTCTGACTGAGTTCCAAACACAGTCCTTATAACCAAACACCTGGAGGAATTTCTGATGAAATACCTTCATACAACAGTGGTGGCAGCACACACAACAGCGGTCACAACAGAGCTTTCTGGCAGCACCTCTACATGGCGTCTACATTGGTAAACGGAAGCTCCGATACGGCGAGATGCCCAAAAAACCATAGACAATTGTCATCTTCATAAACATGGTTACAAGCAGACGGAAAGAAAACAATCAACAGCGTAAAAGCGAAAACATCTGACCTTCACAACACATCTACCCCAACGCATGGCAGAGAGAGAGAAATCTACACAAATCTACGCAACATTGCATCAACACTCCACGTTGTTCCCTGAGGGTTTCTGCAATCAACATTCATCAACATAAGAAGTTCAACATCCACAATAACATCCCTTCCGATGACGTGTATCTAGCCAGATTGAAGTTGGACAGCAGAGAAACCTCGTCGACCTACTTACCAGAATCCAATAAAAGCTAAGTACAGCCATTATTTATAACAGTTGGTATATTCATTTACAGTGTTCGGGTCTCGAGTGGCAGGTTGCTGATATAAGGTGAGCAGTGCCGTAGATTAATACCTTTGCCTTGCAGGCGTAGCGGTTCCTGATACCTCATTTTTTCATACTTTTGTGTCCTTTTATTTTTTACGCCTGACACATTGTTAACTCTGTTCTTTTCAGGAAGGTGCATTTATTACCTTTCATTATTGTATTTTATGATGCATTTTTCATAAGTGATGTTATTTTTTAGCGGTTATATGAATCTCGGTTGTTATTTACTTGCGTTCCCTGGTTTAGATTTATGAGGTTATCGTGGCGGCCGTGTTTATTCATATAGGTTTCAAGATCACTTAGAGAGTAGGGCGTGCAGATAGGAAACTTAGTAGGAAAATGACTCCTCCAACCCCAAGTGGGAGCGACCCCACCACTTCCCTACAGAATCCTGTATTATTCTATTTCTGAGTTCAGTCCCGTGTCAGCCGGTGAAATTCCATTACAGCACGAATTTCTAGGTATAACATTGCTAGATATACCAGAGAAAAAGAGCTTTCAGGAAAGCTGGGGTTACTACCCCAGTCGAGCGTCTTCTAGGAAGATGTCGGTATAAGGAGGGGTGAGTGAAATACCACTACCACGGAAACCTACTCAAAAGATCTCTCCCTATCAAAATCCCCGGAGCAGAGCGGTGAGCCGTTACAGCCCCCACACCAAACACCCGCCAGGACGGCGACACCAGCGCCACCTACCTCTTTCCATTTTCTAGCACGTGAATTCGCTGTTTCTTTTGTGTGCTCGTCTTCATTTTATTTGAATTTTCTGCATTCTGTGATGGCGTCGAGCAGCTTTACCATTTCAAAGTTAAGTACCATCTTCTTGTGGGGTTTTGTTCTATTTTTTGGCTGTTACGGTCTCGTATTTTCATAAATATTGAGATCTTATTATGTCGCTAATGGCGTCCCCAGCCAGCCATGTCGACCATGCAGGCGACTCCTTCTGTTCTTTTCAGTTGGAGTTGTCTCCTGTCGTTATAGATAGATTTTGCCCCTTGGTTCCCTTCCTGGTGGTTCCTTGCGGTGGCTCCCCCTTATGAATTACGTTCAATTGGCCTACCGGCCTTTGTGGGAGTGATGCCCGTCTAGGTACCCCCTCCAGGTTGGGTTCCTGTTTATTTTTGGTCTTGCTAGGCTAATTAATTTTGCTTGAAGATGGTGCTCTCTTTTAGTTTTATTTTTATTATTTTTATTATTTTATTGGGTGGTTTACCTCGGTGCGCTGGCGGCAGCCTCAGATCTAACCGCTTCCCCGTGGTAGGCTACGCTCTCTGTTGAGCACATTTTAGTTTTTTATGTGTGATGGTTATTTTGTGGAGTAGGCTTGTTTGCTTCCATCCCCTTGCCCTGGGTGGGGAGTTCAGGTTGAGGGAGTTTTAGTTGCTGTTTCCTCCGGGATCGTTTTTCGTGGGCAGAGTGAGCCCCTTTAGTTCTCTTCCTCCATTTGGGGGGAATCGAGTTCTTTGGATGTGTTTCCTCTAGGCTAGTCGCCCCCTTGCCCGCCATTCTCGATCCCGGTTGGTTCTCGGCACAAAATTTCTCTCCCTGTTGCTTCCTCCTCCCTTCTGCCCTCCTCCCTTTTTCCTAGCCTATATTAGGTTAGGTCCATATTAGGCTTCGCCTAGGTAGGAGTCGGGCTTGGGTTGGTTGCTTCCAGTCGTAAATACCCTTCCAAGATTCATTGTATGGGAGGTATGGTGCAGTTGAGCGGGTGAGTTTCTCCCCGTCTCCTGTTCCTTCCTGGTAGCCTACTCCTCCCCCTCCTCCTCTCTCAGCCTTGCTCTACTCAAATTGACGCTAGATGGCGTTTTCTCCGAGTTCAGGGACTTCTCCTGTTGGTTGAGGGATTCGCTCCTCCCATATCGTCCCTAGCATCGCTGTATTGGGGTTGGTGGTTTGTTTACTCGAACGTGTTCGAGTCACTATCCATTCCTCTCGCCTCCCCCGTCCGGGTTACGTTGATACGGTAAAATATATTGCTTCAGCCTATGTTATGAACATACGAGCATTTTACCCGTCTTGTTTCTCCGGCGGGAAGTAAGGGCGAAGGTTTTTCATTTTATAGAGGAGCGGATCCTTCCGTCCTCTTGAGTTTTTACCATCACTTGTTACTGTTATTATTTTTGTTATTGTTTTTAGATAAGTCTGTTTATCTACAGGAGTACTCTCCTTTATTTATTATATATTATATATTATATACGTGAGTCCGGTCCTATACCCGGGGCTCCGCCATATTTTACTGGCAGCCCTTATGGTTAGTTCCTGGTCTCTCTTTCCTTCATTCCCCGGAGTACTCCAGGTCTGAAAACCTTTACCTTCCACTCTATGTAATTTAGAGCTTATTGGCCCAGTTTATGATAAGGGAGTTCTTCTCCGCCGGAGTATTCGGTTGTAGTTGAGTTTCCCGCCTTGCCAGCTTTAGTTTGCTTAGGGTGGGAGGTTCATGTACTTTTCTACTTACAGACTGTTCGCTGTGAGGAGCCGGGTGCACCGCCTCCCTCCAACAACCTTACGGTCACGTAGTTTGCCGGACCCACGCTGGTTGTGCGGTCCGACTGGATGACCTGGTTGTCTGGCACCCTGATGGTTGTGAGGTTTGCTTCGCTCTCTGCACAACTGTCCAGGATGAGTCGGTAAGTGACAGTCTTTAAATTACTCCTTTTATGCTCCTCATATTGTATATTGTTTATGAGGTTCCCGGAATGGTTTTCGTTCTTAGCTAATTGTTGGTTTTCTTACAGGCGGACGAAACTTCCAAGAAGTCTGCCTTGGAATCCCTCCGGCCTGGGTGGCTGGGTTTGGCAGGAACGTTCCGTCGGGGAAGCCCTCGTCCTCGACGCCAGGTTGAGGACTTGCTCTACCCGGCGCACGGGTGGCGGCCGCAGTGCCTGAAGACCTTGCCACCCCTATCATCCAGCAAATCCGGGATGAGACCCAGCCACCCCAAATTGGATATCCTCTACGCTGAGGTCTCGGAGGATGTAGCCGCCATGGATCTTAACCTGGAACCGATGAACATAGAGCAGGACCAGGTGGTAAGTGGTGAGGTAAGTGAGGTTGTTGGGGCGGGCCCCCCTTTATTTGACTCCCCTGCTTCATCCATCTCTTCTTTCGCAGGTTTTGTGAAGTCTTCCTCCTTGGGTGATAGAGCTCCGTCTGCTATCCCCAAGTTGAGTTGAAGACTTCATGGAAGGCGAAGGGCTACAAGTCCTCGACTTCCAAGAAGGCATCGCCTTTCCCCCGTCGAAGGCTAAGGTTTCAGGACCTGTAGCCTCCGGGAGCAAGTCTGGTTCCTCCAGCAAAGGCGCGAGTAAGAGGGCTGCAAAACCAAGCCCTCCTCGCCAACCTGCTTTCGACGCAGAGGCCTTTGCCAATCAGCTCTATAAGCGGTTTACAGAGGACCTAGATTCGAGATTTAATAAAATCTCTGAGAAGTTGGCCAGTCATGATAACATACTGGCGGGAATGGCTCACCCACCCCCAGCCGAACCACAGTATGTTATCCCCGACACTGCGGACCTCCGCGTTCGATGTCGGTAACCCTTGGCGCCGCTCCGGGCCATCCAACATGATGGCAAGCTGACACTTGATGGTCTTGGCACGAGACGGTTGGAGGAATTGGAGTTCTTCCCCGATCTCCTGCCCCCTTACCCAGGCTTCGTGAGGCTTACGGAGGAAGCTTGGATTCGGTCAGACAAGGTTCCTAGGGAGACTGTCATCGTCCCTAGGGACCAAGCTCAGTCGGCTCTTCTGCGCACTCTGACGGAGTGGCAGGCAGACAACATCACGGTTGACTCCTTTCAAGGGCAACTTTACTATGTTAAGCCCTGGGAGACAACCTACCCACCCCTTGCTTGGACAAAGTCGCTCTGGCTACGGCCCGAGCGTGCTTTGATGGTAATCCGTTACCACAGCTAAGGGAGACAGACCCTACTTCCCTGGTATTCCCAGGAAGTAATGAGTTCTGGATAGACGCCCCGTCCACTTTCACGGTCGGGAAGCTGGACCCCTTCTGCGCTTCCACGCACCAGTGAGCAGCTCCCCAAGCTGCCGGAAGCTTTATTGAAAGCGGAGTTTGATGCTCGGTCAAGTTAGCCCGGTCCTTGAACTCCGTATGCCTTACTGAAGCTACTGCCGCCTCCTGCTCGGACGAACCATTCTTCCAAGTTTTGGCTAAATCCTTGCTGGCTGGCTTCCAGTCTGACTTGTTTGAATTTATCATGGCCAGACTGGAATGTAGGAAGTTCATCTTTGCCGATGCGACTATCCGCCACGAGCCTAACAAGCTCGTTAAAAGCTCGATCTGGGGACCTAACCTCTTCCTGAAGAGGAGGTCACAACGTTATGGCCGAGGCTACACGGGCCAACCAGAGTCTTCGTTCTCGCTGGGGCATTTCTGCCTATAAGCGTAAGACCCCAGAATCGCCGGCCCCAATCGAGAGGAGGTAAACGCTTCAGGAGGCATAAGAGGCCCCACCATCAGGCGGTAGTCCAAGCCGTCCCGGTCTCGGCAGTAGCACAGCCTTCTACTTCCAAGGCTCACCCCCAACAGTATGTGCTGGTCCAACCAGCTGCACCCTCCTATGTGGCTTCACCGGCGTACAACCCCACATATGAGGGCCGTGGTTACTTTCACGGCCTTAATAGGGTTGCAAGGGGAGGAAGAGGCAAAGCCCTCATAGAGGGAAGCCCAACACCACCCCAAGGGGGAAGACCTGGACGTGGTAGGGGAATAAACCCACTCCCTCCCACTGAGAGAACACAGGTAGGCGGTCGCCTGTTTTGGTTCAGGGACCAATGGACCTTCAGCCCTTGGGCACACAGCATTGTGTCCAAAGGACTAGGATGGAGCTGGATCAAAACCCTCCTCCTCTAACCAGGTTTTACCAGCCACCCACATCAATCCTAAAGGATTACGTGACAGAATTGCTCAACAAACGAGCAATAAAGAAAGTAAGGCACCTAAAGTTTCAAGGCAGGTTATTCACTGTTCCCAAAAAGACTCCGATCAGCAAAGAGTGATCCTGGATCTGTCGCGTCTAAATCTCTACATAAATGCGACAAATTTACGCATGCTTACGGTAGCTCAAGTGGGACTCTACTTCCGCGTGGAGCCGTCACCACCTCTATCGATCTTTCAGACGCTTATTATCACGTCCCGGTTGCGCCGGAACTTCTCTCAGTTCCTCGGTTTCAGACTCGGGAATCAAGCCTACTCCTTCAGGGTCATGCCCTTCGGTCTGAACATTGCGCCCAGGATATTCACAAAGCTGGCGGACACGGTAGTACAACAACTCCGGTCTCGAGGGATATCTCTAGCAGCATATTTGGACGATTGGATAATTTGGGCACCAACAGTTCGGAGTGTCAGAAAGCTACGTCCATAGTCATCAATTTCCTGGAGTCGCTAGGTTTTCAACTGAACAGAGAGAAGTCCCGCCTGACTCGGAGTCCCGTTTCAGTGGTTGGGTCTCCAGTGGGATCTGTCATCTCACACGCTGTCTCTTCCGCCTCCCAAGAGGAAAGAGATAGCATCTCTCACCAGGAGATTCCTCAAAAATCCATCAGCATCCCGCCGGTCCCAAGAAAGGGTCCTGGATCTCTTCAGTTTGCCTCAGTGACAGACCTGCTATTAAAAAAGCGAAATTAAAAGACATAAACAGAGTGTGGCGGAGTCGAGCCAATGTCAAGCTCAGAGACAAGGTCTCCTCTATTCCTCAAATCTTAAAGACAAGATTGCGACCTTGGACCTCGGTCAGAGGCCTGTCCAATACAGTTCCGCTTCAATTTCCCCCTCCGGCACTAGTTGTTCACACAGACGCTTCCCTAAGCGGCTGGGGATATTCACCAAAACAAAAGTACAAGGAACGTGGTCCACAATGTTTCAGCAGTTCCATATAAATACCCTGGAAGCTATGGCGGTCTTTCTAACTCTGAAGAAAATCCGCCCCCAACCGGATTCATATCAGGTTGGTATTGACAGCGCAGTGGTAGTTCATTGCATCAACAGGGGCGGCTCCAAATCAGGCCGAGTAAACCAAGTAATGGTTGCTATCTTCTCCTGGCGAACAAGCACGGCTGGCACCTGTCAGCCACCCACCTAGCGGGGTACGGAACGTGGTGGCGGATTCCCCTGTCCAGGACTACTCCGTTGGAGACGGAGTGGTCCCTGGACGTGGAATCTTTCAAATGGATTTGCCGCCGGGTTCGGGCCTCCAAGTGGATCTGTTACAACGGAGAGCAACTTCAAGCTCCCTGTTATGTGGCCCCCAACCTGGACCTCAGGCGTACGCCACAGACGCAATGACAGTAGATTGGAACAATTGGGAGAAGATTTATCTTTTCCCCCAATAAATTTACTGCTGAAAGTTTTACACAAACTCAGGACATTCAAAGGTCAATTAGCCCTAGTAGCCCCCTATTGGCCGAAGAGCAATTGGTTCCCTCTTCTTCAGGAACTGGGATTACGGAGTCTTGGATTCCCAAGCCCATTCTGACTCAGACAGTACAAACCAAGACTGTGTCAGCTTCTCAAGAATTCAGAATGCCCTAGTTTTATGGACTTTATAAAATTCGCAGCCCAAAAGGAGCGAACATTGACCCTGTCAACACTCTGTTTTTAGAATCAGATAAAAGAGATTCTACTCTTAGACAGTATGACTCAGCAGTCAAAAATTAGCCTCCTTCCTAAAAGCATCTGAAGCCAAAATCATGACAGCTAATTTAGGAGTTTCCTTCTTTAGATCATTGTTTGAGAAAGGCCTTGCTCCGCCACTATTACCACAGTCAAGTCAGCATTGAAGAAAGTATTTCTTTACGGCTTTAAAATCGACCTTACAGATTCCTACTTTTCATCTATCCCCAGAGCATGCGCTCGTCTGAGACCAGTATCACGCCCACAGTCTGTTACGTGGTTTCTCAATGACGTCCTCAAGTTAGCATCAGAGATGGATAACTTTCATTGCTCTTATCAGGATCTGTTAAGGAAGACTTTATTTTTGATTAGCTTGGCTTCAGGTGCTAGAATCTCAGAGCTGTCGGCTCTCACTAGAGGTGATAATTATGTGAACTTCCTCCCGTCTGGAGAGGTCCTCCTTTCCCCTGACCCTAGATTTTTAGCTAAGAACGAAGACCCACAGGACAGGTGGTCTCCTTGGAAGGTGGTGCCCCTTCCTCAAGACCAGTCTTTATGTCCAGTTTATACACTTAAATCTTACCTTTTAAGAACTCCACAGAGTAAGTCGGGTCCTCTTTTATCAGGGAGAAAGGTGGTACTCTTTCACTAAATGCTATAAGACAACAAATTCTATATTTCATTAAACAGGCCAACCCAGATTCAGTTCCCAAGGTTCATGATATTCGAGCAGTTGCTACTTCCATTAATTACTTTCATAATATGGACTTTTCGGAGTTATCTAAATTTACTGGGTTGGAAATCACCTCTAGTGTTTAAACGCCACTATTTAAAAATCGCTCAAGCCCTGAAATTTTCTACCATAGCTGTGGGAAGTGTCATCTCCCACCTTAATTAATCATATCCTTATCCTTTCCTTTCCCCCCCGCCTGCCTCATTTACTTCTCTGCTTATTCTCCTGGTTGATTATACCTCACTGCCTGGCTCCTCATATTGATGTTTCTTGTATCTGTTGATGGAAAAAGTGTAATCTGACATGCCATGATTGTTTTTCTTATGGGGTACTGGACAGTTTTTATTTGGCTCCATTACCCTTCAGATATATGTATATGTTAATGCTCATTGATTTTGTCTCTTACGTGTTTAGCCTAAGTTTACGTGTATAGTATTAAGGTTATATTTGCAGTTATTTTGTATTTTCTTTTCATGTTTCACCTTACTTTAAGTAATTTTAAGGTTTTTGGGGCTTCTTCTCCGTCCTTGCAGGGGACCTCCCACGTTTCTTAGTATTAAGTTTTTTGATGTGACTTAGATTTAGTATGCCTTAGTCTTAATATTCTTGCTACGGAAGAGATTGCTTAATTAAAATTATTTTGGTAAAACTTTTGCCTTTTCTTCAGATTACCCCATTTCTTTTCCTGGTAGTTGCAGCCTTGGCATGATTCTCTATCACGATTTCACCGCTGACACGGGACTGAACTCAGAAAGGGATTTTGACAAAGGAAAAAATCTATTTCTGAGGAAGGTCCCGATGTCACCCGTGACCCTCCCTGAATCACCTAGTACTCTCCCCCTTCTTGCACATGCCAAGTCTGGGGTTAGTGCTAGCATGGAATGAGGTAGGTGGCGCTGGTGTCGCCGTCCTGGCGGGTGTTTGGTGTGGGGCTGTAACGGCTCACCGCTCTGCTCCGGGGATTTTGATAGGGAGAGATCTTTCAGTAGGTTTCCGTGGTAGTGGTATTTCACTCACCCTCCTTATACCGACGTCTTCCTAGAAGACGCTCGACTGGGGGTAGTAACCCCAGCTTTCCTGAAAGCTCTTTTCTCTGGTATATCTAGCAATGTTATACCTAGAAATTCGTGCTGTAATGGAATTTCACCGGGTGACACGGGACCTTCCTCAGAAATAGATTTTTCCTTTGTCAAAATCCCTTTAACACTTGTAACAGCGATGTTACCTGAACCTTTGTTAAGTGTTTTGATGAAAATTACAATCAGATAGCTCAGAATTAGATATCTATAGGCAAGTTCGGAAACACTTGTCCAAGTGTACAGATCTCGATCCTTCTCTGATTCAGGATTTTACAAAGCAAGAAAACAAAAATCATGCGCCTACATCACCGCAACAGGTTAACTTAGTCACTAATAATCCATCAGCAGTCATTTGTTACAATTGCAAAAAACCTGGTCATGTGATAAATGAGTGTAGGTCCCGCTATTGTTCAATCCATAACAGTACGCATCATAAGTATAGTCATTGCAATGCAAGAAAGAAGAATTTAAACAGTAACACAAACATTCAAAACACTGGTAATGACGCTAAAAGCAACAGTACCATGGGGAAAGAACAAACATTACAAGCAGAACAGTAATGCAGGTCAGAAACAAGTACATTCAAATCGTTCCTCGGAAAGCCAAATTCAGGCTCAGCAGTTCCAAACAATAATCGTCAGTGAATTTTCCGAATGCCATATGGGCAGACAAACACCACATAGCCAGCTTAAAGGGGAGGAGAGTGATATTGGGTTATCATCACTTTTTGAATCAGAAATAAGTTTAATGTTCTCCAAGATATGTGTGAAGACAAGAATTTTCCAGAAATCGAGGTAGTGTCTCCCAAACATGCAGAGAACGGTCCCGTGATTTTTGCAAAATACACGCTATTATTGGCTCAGAAGAAGTTAGACCCACTTTGCACGCAGTTAGCTTAGAACACAAGCATTTCACCTTGTTTTTGATTCAGGTAGTCCACGTAATATAATGGATTTACGTACCCATCACCTTTTATTTTCAAGATTTCCCATCGAACGCTCTGATGTTCGTTTGTCAGAATAGGCAATAATGAATTAGATGTACTGGTACATCTCAGATACAATACAGGTTGGGGTAACGTGCTTTTTACGGATACCTTTATCATAGTTGGCAATATTAATATGTACCCAGTAGTTATTATGGATATCCATCAATGTCATTACATAACGTAATTTTAACACCCATAAAACACACGGAGTGTTTATAAAAGGAAATTCTATCGGTCTTCACACACATTGAAATCTGTTTTGGATCGGAAGGAGACAGAGAGTAAGAAGATAACGATATCAAGAGCCAGTCACTTGTCTCATAAGCGATGATATTGTTACAGCAACCCAACATAACTCTCAGGCACCCGTCCTTGCTGCGCTCGCACAAACCATCGAGCCAAACACACCATCGTATCTCACGGTCAAGGTTAAAAGAAAATTGCCAGGCTCAGAGGTTTTAATTCTTCCTGATACCTTAAAGATCAATGGGCTTTCAGTCACGCAAGCATTATACACAGTAAATTCTGATCATCGGGTTAACATTGAAGTTTTTAATCACTTAAATGCTGCTTTAACAGTACATGAAAATCAACATATTGTCAATATCGAAGCATATAAACATCGAATCCTTACAGTTGCTGAAATTAACTCCACTGAATCAGCAACAGACAATCTCTTTTAAAGGTAATTAAAGGCAAGATCGAAGCAGACATCTTAGACAGGGATATAAGCAAGAAATTTTTGATCTTTTATCCAAATATAGTGATGTTTTTTCTACTAGTACTGGAGCTTTAGGCAAAACGGAAGTCATCGAACATCAAATTCGTTTAAAGGATAAAGACCAGGTCATTTACGTGCCTTCATATCGCTTTGCCAAATTTCTGAATGAAATCAATGTTGAGGTTGATAAGATGTTAAAAGAGGGGGTTATTAAGAAATCTAACAGCCCTTATAATTTTCCCCTGATAGTAGTACCAAAAAAGGACAAAACCTGGAGGATTTGTGTTGACTTTCGCCAGTTTAACGACCAAACTATCCCTGATCGTTTCCCAGTACCTTGCACAGATGATATTTTGTCTCTATTAGGACAGAATAAATTTTTACTTCCTTGGACTTACTTAAAGGCTTTCACCAGATACCCTTAGCTAAGGATAGTACCCAGTACACTGCTTTTTAGTACAGCTAGAGGTCACTATGAATTCCTACGCATGCCATTTGGGCTACGTTGTGCTCTATTACGCTCACTAGATGATCAATATAGTGTTCGGAGATTTACTAGGAATATTCTCCATGCTTATATGGATGATTTAGTTATATTTTCCAACACCTTGGAGGAGCATTTAAGTAAACCAGAAATAGTCCTTCAGAGGTTAAGAGAACATCATCTAAAAGTAAAAATTTCTAAATGAGTTTTTTAAAGACGAATTAGTCTATTTGGGTTTCATGGTATCTCGGCAAGGTCTTAAAGTAGTCCATGATAAAATCTCTGCTATTAGTAAATTTCCGTTCCTACTAATGTTAAAGCCATACAGCAAATTTCTCGGGGTTTCGGGTTATTATCGCCGGTTTATCCGAGATTATTCAGTAATAGCAGCTCCTTTAACTGATCTCATAAGGAAGGACGTAACTTTCAAATGGGAATCCCAACATCAAATTGCTTTTTGATACCTTGAAAGAAAAATCAGTTCTGCTCCTATTTTAAAGTTTCCCGATTTTACCAAAGCATTATAAGTAAGGTTTTCTTAGGATTTTTGACAATTTTTCGAAAATCTTTTGGTTTATGACGCGTAAAAACGAACTCCCGTAAAACCAGGGACTGCCTGTATTCTATTTCATATTAATTCTATATATTTCATAGTTCTTGAGATCTCTATTCTCATAATAATGATCAACATATGTATGCTCTTTTTTACATAAGCAACATTCAAGTCTACAAGTTTTTAATTAAAATATATGATAAAAATCTTTAATTTTCCAGGAGCTTAATATACCAACTAGTACGAATTTTGGTGTGATTTGGTCACAATTCTGCAAATTTGCTAATGTTTGCATAGAAAGCAGGAATTTTCCATCTAATTTTCAATTTTTTTTCAAGATTTCCCATGTTACCTGGAAAATATTTGATATAAAACCAATTACAGGCAGTCCCCGTTTACGACGGTTCCGCTTGACGCCCGGTATTTACGACGCTTTTCAAATATATTCATCAGAAATTATTTCCTGGCTTACTGACGCATGTTCCGGTTACGACGCGTCGCACGATCCGACGGAAGAAATATGGCCCCAAAACGGCAGAATAATCATAATTTGAAGGTTTTTTGATGTAAAACTCAATAATAATGCAGTTTACATCGTTTTCAATGCACCCAAAGCATTAAAAGTAAGGTTTTCTTATGATTTTGACGATTTTCGACGATTTTCCGGCTTACGACGATTTTCGGGTTACGACGCTTTGAAGAACGGAACCCCGCTAAAACCGGGACTGCCTGTAATCATATTAGGCCTCAATCAAGGCCTGGGATATACAAAAGGCTTACATTATTTGTTCACCAAGAAAAAGCAACAGTAGCACTCTCCCACAACACTAGTACCATTTGGAAAACCTTAGCACCATTCAACAACTATCTGAGCTGTCATCAGCTAAACTCAAACCAGCTTGTTTTCCTGAGCAATATTCTTTGGGCTTTCTTTTAATGACATTTGACTCTGTTAATCAGTTCCAGATTTTATCAGTACTTTTCTTATTGGTAATGAGATGGAAAGAAATAGTTAAGGTATGAAATATTTCCACCTTTTAGCATGTTTTAAAATGGTAACTACCTGCAGGTATTTACAGATCTTTTCTCATGTACAGTATACAGGCACGACCCCGGTATTCATGGGGGTTAGGTACCAGAAATACCAGGTGAATACCGAAAATCTGTGGTATACTGAAACCCCGTCTAAAAATGCTTATAACTGCCTATTTCAATAGTTCAAACACCAAATCTACCTTAAACTATCATCATAAAACACTTTAATATTTTAATATAATTTCAATATCACTAATATTTTAATAAAATTTCAATATCACTTCAATACTTCAATACATATCATTTCTGATCGGCATAGCCATAAGGAGATGAGAAACCAGTTTAGGCACTGTCCAGTAGCCATCTGGAGGTTCACTATATGTAATAAGGTACCTAATATGGGAGGGTTTATAACAAGGTCCTCCTCTATACAGAGGAAGAAAAACTGGTTTATTACCAGCCAAAGCTCAAAACCTGTTTCTTTCCACTAAGTCTCTCTCTCTCTCTAAGCTATTATTTAATCTTATTATTATTTGAAAATTAGAACTTATAATATTATCTGCATTATTACAGGTAGTATTATTACTGTACTATTATTACTTAATGTTATTACTTAAAATTTTGATTATCATTTAATCTTATTAATCTTAATATTAATATCTGAAAATTAGTAAATAATTTTTTATCCTAAAACATGTATTTAGTCATGAAAATAACCTGAGAATACAGTAATTAGTGAATATTGCTCTACTAAAAATCCGCAAATTACAGAATTTTCCATTTTTATTGAAAATATGTTCCACAGAAAAATCTGTGAATAACTGGAGCTGCAAATACTGAACTGCAAATAAGCAGGGGTCCACTGTATCTTACTCTTGAACGAGGGTGAAATTTAAACAACAATTTTTCCAATATTTTGAGTACAGTATTTATGTTTTACTGCTTGACATTAACTAAAATACTGCTCAGCTAGTTAATTAGCACAGGTAGGTTTTAATCTGCATTAACCTCCTTTCTTGTACTTTACACCAAGGGATGGGATAGTTGCTAGTCTTAATACCTCAAACAACATATGAATATTATCTGGTTTTATATTTGTATATTCCTGTGTTTTCTTGAATAGTATCAATAATAATACTGGTTTGCAATCCTGTTATTTTTACTTCCACTTATCTAGAGTTAACAATCAGGTGTGCAAGTATGATGAAGGTTGTACTTTTTCATTTATCTGGATTTAAATTATTTATGTTGTATCTTAGGCATCCATTAGTGATATTTTATTCCTAGTCTTCTTTACCTGTAGTTTTACCTATATAGGTTAAACATCTTAATTTGTAGTGTAATGCATCCTTGCTTATCAAGGCAAGCAAAACTCCAAAGACTCCTCTAAAATCAAAATCCTCCTGGCACCACAAACTCCCTAATCGTGCAGAAGGAATGAGCAATCCTGTTAAGCTAAAGCAAAAAAGTGACTTGTACATAATTTCTGCCTCAGCTTGGACCAAAGAACCTTGCCAGTATCAAGAGCTCACCTATTAAAAGGGTCAAACCAGGAAAAATACTGTATCCTTTGCAAGCAATAGCTGACACAACTGTCTCACAACACCAAAAGTCATCAGTAGAAAAATTACAAGCGAATATAAAAATAACAAAATGGTACTTTGTTTAGATTAACTGAAGTGCCTGCTAATGAAGCAGAAGTTAAAATAAGAACAACTGAGGTGGCAGAAGATACCACCAACAGTAAAATCTAAAGACAATACAGGTAGAAGAAATAAATTAAGAGGAAAAAAAAGAAGGAAGGAATAAATGAGTCTGATGCAACAGGTTCAACAATACAGTATACAGAACAACATTATCATCAGAACTAAAACAAAAACATCTGAATTCTTACCATACCATTTTATTGTTATTCTCTTTTAAATTAAGAGCTAAGGCTTAACCTTCCTTCCATTAGTGACAAAGGAGACATCGATAACTGATAAAACAATTTACACTTTCAGTAACGACCCCAAGTGCCTAACCAATAAAGATGGATGGGAGGCAGGTTTCACAGGGCACACAACCACCTCACCACAAGTACCAACCCTAACAGCTTCCAGAGTAAGACTAACAACCTATCTAATTTAGATTTTTCCTAAACCAATTGGGGATCATAAGGTGGGGCTGAGATTGCAGAGTCACGTCTAGGTAGAGGAGGCGGCATGAGAGAGTAGGGGACAAAGATGGGTAATTAGATGATGAAACCTGAAATGAAGAAGGAAGGGAAGTAAACATGTCTAATCAACTGTTTCCTCTAAATTAAGTCTCTCTCCTTTTTCTATACATAAGGAATTACAGTATAATTATTTGATCACTCTCTACAATTCATACTTAGTTAACATCACATTCCTTACTCCTACAACTGGAAGAAACACTGTGCCTAACACACACTATTAAACACTGGGCATATCTAATTATATAAAATACAATCTGTTAATGCAAAAAATTCTGCACAACTTGATGTTTCTGTTTCTCAAGCATCCTCATGGAACAAAAACATCACAATATCATGAAGAAAGCAGCCAACAGCAACTAGTGATTCCTGACAACCATCCTGCCCTATGAGAAGAATTCTGATGAGAACTAAAACATTTACAACACACCTGGTGGAGAACAGGTGAACTGGACAGTCATCTGGGTCTTTTACTTTAATGCTAACCACACCTGCTGGCACAAAGATGTAGCTGTCTTTAACAGTATGTAAGAATCATCCAAATAAGATATTTTCAAATTTATTTTTTCATACAAATCCATTATTTTTACAGTTTTATCCTGACCCTGCTGTCTGTCACAGCTTGCTCAAATTATACAATATGTGATCAAGTTTGCTATCTCGACCTAAGGTTGCCTGTGTTCATGTGCCATCTACTGGGAGTATTATCAGGATTTTTCTACAAATGAACAACCTGTTTTAAAGGTTATGGGTTTGTATGAAAAATAAATTTTGTTTTAAATAAATTATACTTTTTACCATAGTTTTAATGACAAAACACTCCTTTTTACCTATTGTAGGACGTGACTGGGAAGAATCTGAGAATCCAGGGTTCTTTCTAGTATTTCAGAAGGAGTGGATTCGTGACTTTGCCAAGGGTGGCTGTCCAAGTCATTTTCATCACTTCCACCAGTTCTAAACAATACACCTGACAAGAAAATAAGTATCATTAATAGATCACACCATACAACATGTAAAAATATTAACCTAATTTACATACTGTAGAGCTTACAATATTTGACTGTTCAAAAAGTTTTCCATCATGAAAAATGCTGAAAAATTAATCTAAATGTAAATACATCTTACTTTTTTTTAACAATGAAGTAAGTTAGGTCAGCTATATCACTGGTCCCTAAATTTCTATTTGTCATCGTGGGTATAGCAGCTAAATAAAGAAATTTTCCCCCATTGCTTTCAAACTACACAGAGGATGAAACTTGCATTAAAAAGGCTGTATGACAACATTTAAAAATTTCAGAACCTCAGCAATAAGATAGCTTTTTCATTCACAGGGTTGGATGCAAAAAGAGTTCTCTCCACTCTCTCCAATTGAACAAACTTTCATCCTGAACTTCCATGATGTATAGGTCTTAATTTTGCCCCTTTTTACATATTTTCCTAGGCTTTTTGACAGGCTTTTGTCCTTCCTATTCTACATCAAACACTTTTCTAGCAGTTTATCCCTCCTGTATTACATGTAAAAACAATTTCAGTCTCTTTTCCAATCACTTTTTCATTCTTTACTATACCACTGAACACTGTCTATGAATCCGAGAATTGTATGGGCCCACCCTTTTAAAATCACCACTTTCTTTCTCGGCCGCTTTCTGCAGCAGAGAGTTATACATGCCTTATGCTTGCATTATTAAATCATTGCTCTGTCTCCTGATGGGATATTTTCTATGTAGCAGCCTTTTTCCATTCCAATATGGATGTTGATCCTGTTCTTACTACCCTCAACATCTGATTCCCAGTCCATAGCGAATCACCAAGGTAACAAATGTTCTGTCTTTTCTTAGATCTGCCCATCTACCACAGGGTTTAGCACTTTCCTTCTTTCCCATTAACTCAACTTAATCATTTGTAGCCTTGAAATTCCTATTCCATGTAATTTGGATATGGCTGGACAAATGACCAATGGACATTTGGCCGAACGGACATTTCACTGACAGACATTTCAACAAACGGACGTTTCACCAAACGGATATCTGACCGAATGGACATTTCACCATATGTAGTATTTTAATAAATTCTAAAGCTTCATGATCTTAAATAACTAACTGGCACAAATACTAAAGCTTGAACAGACTTGACAGTCATTGCATTTCTTGAACCATTATGCCAAATGTGTAGTCCAAATCCTTGTATTTTTTCCACAAGCACTGCCCAAATGGAAAAAGCATCCATATTCATGTTAGGGAAACATTCTGTGATGCTATTAAGAGCTGCCTATCATAGTTAATGGTAACTGAAAAAGGATTAAGATCTGGTATTACTTGTTAAGAGCTGCCTTATCATAGTTAATGGTAACTGAAAAAGGATTAAGATCTGGTATTACTTGTTAAGAACTGCCTTATCATAGTTAATGGCAACTGAAAAAGGATTAAGATCTGGTATTACTTGCTTCAGGGTGTTAAAAATCAAGTCGCAAGTTGCTTGGATTTTGTTCCTGGGGATGCAGTGTACTAAGGGAACTTATGGCTCTAATCCAGCATAAAGGCACTATATATATATATAACTGAAAGTTTAATGGCAGAGAATAAAAAGTTCTATCACACAACCAGTGGTCTTTGGAAAAGCAAGAAGCTGTTTATTTTGAGGTGTTGATAGAATTAGCAGGTTGCCACTTTCATGGATCACAAAAGCTCTTCCTTCACTTGATTTCCTTAAGTCGTCAATTAGAATGTCCCAGTCTGGTGCCGTACATTGCTCACACACCATTCTGCCAGAGTTTCTTGTTTAGAAAGAGTACATGCTGGCCCTCTTTCTTTATTTTTCTGTACTGTTTTCAAGGACAGGTTGCATCCAGAATCAAGCATATGTGAATGATTACTTGCTTCTCCTCGAATAGCTGTCTTCTTTTTAGTCACCCTTCACAACTTACTTTGCATCACATTGCCAGTATGTTACATCGTCTTGTCTTTTTGTTTATCAATGGTGTAGGCAAATCCATCAAGCAAAAGTTTTCTTATCTTTTGTTTTCTTTTAAGATCAAGGAATTCATACTTTGTCATTGGTATTAATTCCATGATCTTAAAAGAAACAAAATGTTATTCACATTAGCAACACCACTACTTTTACAAGGTTTTAACATTTCAAAAATAACTAACTATTACAAAAATAACTAATTTATCATAGGTGATAGTATACACACATCACAATACACATCACAAAATAATCTTGAAAGAGAGCAACAGTAGTGTAAATACAAGTAAAACATAACGAAACAAAATGCTGAGAAACATCAGCTTACCTTTACAACTTCTGGTTAGCGACTGTATGAGCATCCAGGTAAGCTATTAGTGTTCCTAAGAAGCTCAAACAAGCAACCAACGACTAGGTAAGGTGCAATTGGGAAAAATTAATGCTGATTGTTTCTGGATAATGAAGACTGTTTCTACTATTAATGGTACGTTAATGATTTGTGACATATTGCTAAAATTTGCAAATTGTCTGTCTAGTCATTCGCTTTTCGGTCAAATGTCCATTTGGTCAGGTATCCATTCAGCAAAATGCCCGCTCAACAAAATGTCCTTTGGAATGTAGGTCATTCGCTTTTCAGTCAAATGTCCATTTGGTCAGGTATCAATTCAGTGAAATGTCTGTTCAACCAAATGTCCTTTGGTGGAATGTCTGTCAGCCAAATGTCCATTGGCCTTCCAACTGGAAACCATTTTGAAATCCTATTAATCTCCTGTGATACAATCTGTTACCCTTAATAAACTGTACCAAGTTCACCCCATATACCTGTCTTACAAAAACCACATGGCACCTTTTATATATGTAGTTTTCTCTTAATAATTATATATTAAAACAAGTTTTGTTATGCATATATTGATTTTTAATTCTCTCCTCCCATTCCAATTTTCCATCTTTCATGTATTTCTACAACCTCTTCCATGCATTCTGATCTGAACACCACATCATCTGTGTTCAACAAACACAATGGCTTTCCCTTCTACAAGTGACTGTTTTTTCTTCTCAATCCTTCCTTCCTTTTCATCAATCCTTCCTTCCTTTTCAGTCTTTTTCTCCAGGCTGAAAGTACACTCTGTTGCTATGCCTTCAACTTGAGCTTTATAGTTTACAAGAAATCTTTTTCCAGCCTTTTTCTTGGTTTCACTTCATTTTTTCTTTCATAGGCCCTTCTCCTTACTGGGACTCACTGTAACAGTTTCTTGTTTTTTTTTTTTTATTTCCGACCCAGTGGCTAGAGAGGACCGAGGATATCAGCAGCAACTGCTTGCTTCCCACCCTGTTAATAAATCTTGTTCCCTTTTTCGTTTTCTGCAGAAGTGTTATATGAGTTAAGAGTTACCATGAGCAAGAGGCCATGCCATCACAAGGACAACATAATCTAAAATAAAAAAGCAAACACCTTTCTAACTTCCTCTATTTTACTTATAAGTACCAAAGGGCTTAGGTTAATCTTGAAGCGCACCAAACTTTTATAACAAATTCTTTCAACGCACCTGCCACAACCGTGTTTTATTATTTATTATTTTATGTACAATAACATTTATATCTCACTTTTTCTGGTACCTTCAGCCTTCATAATGGTCATCTAATAGTTTGCTTTTATATTTTATCAAATGTCTTCCAAAGATCCATACATATAAGTTATATTATCTTTTTATGGTAACCGTCCTGTAGTTGCCCTATTACAAAAACTGCTTCTGTTATTGAACTCTGGCAAGAAGCTAGCCAACAATTATCAATTTCAAACATTCTTCTAATTTCCTCCAGCATATTATTCAGTATTTCCATTGCATGATCACGTAATTTTATTTCTATTTCTGTATCGAAGAGTATTCCAATTACTTTCAGTATATTACTGTTATACTATTTTCTTAATCTTTGGTAATACCTGTTCCTTCATCAGGTGTTTATGCATTTATTGGTTCCTATCATGACAACCACCTCCAGCTTGTAATCATTCTTCATTCAAATTATTTACAAAAATACTGCAGACCCTCAATTGTTTTAGCCTTTTTAACTTTATTATTTAATTTTCTTTTTTTACTGTATAGGCTTCAACACATTCACATGTTTTCCATCTTCTTTATCTTCTTTGCTATCTTGAATAAAACCCTATTTTCTTTGTCCTCCTCCCTGCCTGTTCTCTGCCAGAGCTTTAGGGCTTTATTCTTTTCTTAAGTTACCCTTTTACATTTTTATTCCACCATCATGTCTCCCTTTTCCTCCATCTCTTCCTGACGTTGCAATGCCTAGATTTCTGATACCTTTGCATGTCTTTTCCAACAGTTTTTAACCAACCACTTTTTGATACTTTTTATAGTAAGACATCCACAAAAAGAAAATGGGTGGATGCCAAAAACATAATTTATAGCCAGTTCCATAATTCAGTTTCACACATCACCTAGACCAGAGAGATGCAATATTTTAATCTTGACAGCTTGAAGCCCTAGTGATCCACTGGAGTTGCTCTCTAGAATTGCTACTCCCTTTTCACCACTTAGTAATTTTCACAACTCTTCAAAACTGCAAATGTGTCAGAGAAGCAACTTAAAAAACTCATCATTATTCCACCAAGAAATTAAGAAAACTGGTGAAAAAGTACAGTATTTATGGTACTGTATATGAAAGTTAAGAAAGAGTGCTACAAAACTCTTAAGGGACCAAGCCAGTAAATGAATGTAAACAGGAAAATTGTTTTAAATAGTTCTTATTGCTATGTTTAGCATTTGAAAAACTAAATATGAAGTACTAGATCAAAATTCACTCATTGTTTTGTATTTATGGGTGTTTTCCTAAATC
Organism: Macrobrachium rosenbergii; assembly: GCF_040412425.1. Lineage (NCBI taxonomy): Eukaryota > Metazoa > Arthropoda > Malacostraca > Decapoda > Palaemonidae > Macrobrachium > Macrobrachium rosenbergii. The sequence continues at coordinate 61,191,079 of NC_089745.1, read as the reverse complement.
CAACCTGAAAACTGGAGCATTAGACTTGAATTTGGTCATTACATTAGCTTGTTATAATAAAAGAAAATAACTTTTATGGTCTCACACCATCAATTATGACAAATGGCTCAATTTCTCAACAGATATCTGATGAACAAAAATTTTGAGGTAAAAGCAATGCATCAGCCTATGTTCAAACTCTCCAAATTTAGAAAGATGTACAGTATTACTACACAACTTATATTAGCAAATGTCCTTACTCATTTTTTCAAAGAATTTCACCAAACCTTTATAAACATCTGGCATACCGCCTTCAGTATTTGACTGCTTATATAGAACATCCTTTTTATATATCTTAAAGGATCCCAATATGGGGGCCATTTTTTCAATGAGGTAAAATGTTTAAAATTGTGAACATTACATGGGGCCTGACCTTATTAATTAATTTATTAATTTCATTCAAGCAGAGCCGTTAGTATAGCCAGAGTAACAATTTGAATTTTATTTTATTTAAAGGGGACAAAAAATGAACGGGTTGCAAATGGGTTTCTTGGGTTAAAACTGGCATATCCGATATTCTTCCTAGTATAAATAACATTCATAACCTAATAAACAAAATTTTCCTTCTTAACCTGAATGACAACCCCATCAAAAAATTTTCAGGTTCTATCATTTAAAACATGCTGTCTCAAATTTGGCACACCTACCCAATTGAGATCCTTTTTAATTTTTGTTAGCCTGGCAGTGTTGCTGCACTTTATCTATCCCTTATTTACACTTAAGTGCTACAATTGTTCCTTACTGACTTTCCATTGTATGCAAAACTACCAAGATGTGAAGAATGATTGAGTTTACTGCAGCGACTGCAGTGAAAAAAATAAGGTACAATAAAGTATTAGGTGTAAATGACAGCACTCTGCCTACAGTGTGTGATATTAATTGAACATTTAATCTAGTCCTAAGACTAGTAGTTCATTGCCAACAAAGAGCCAGAATATGCTACTTACAGTTTTTTTATATGACTATGAAAAATACAATTAAAATGACACACATGATAGAAGGCAACTTAAGACTATAAGGTAATAAAAGTAGTAAACACTTCCCCGTGACAACTGAATAGAATTAGAAAACTCACCATACCATAAGTCATATGTGTTAATCAGAAAAATGATGAATGTTGAGTTGTTTACAGTAGTAAGCCACCTTACAGGAGTTTTTTTACTGCATTTCTGTTGAAAATCTAATAATAATAAAAGCCTAATAGGCAGTTCACTAAAACTAACTGTAGTAAAAGCATGGTATCCAATTAGTTGGTACTTCATTTTGGAGAAGGCCTATTTACAAGAAAACCAGCAGATCTGTTTGCACAAAATACGCTAATTACTCAATAAAATTCACTACAGAATTGTTTATTTTAAGTGTAAAGAGGTGAAATTTGAATGTATTTGTAGGAAGATAGATATGGCAACCATTCAATTAAAAACTATTAGTGGGAGCTAAGGTCATTAAATAAGCTACCAATCAATCACACACTCATTTAAAACCTTTAACACTACTTGAGAAGATTCACTCATTCCTAGTCATTTAAGAATGCATAAAAGGTTACAACATACCAAGGACACTCATTAGCAAGCATTAAGAAGAAAAAGAAAACTACTAATATCTTGATATTTGAAAGGATTGTCAACAGGTAAAATCACCCTTAATAAATAAGTTTACTTGATTATGTGCTTTACCATGAGCTAACATCATATATTTTAAATGCAGTAAAAGCTTGCTCAATTTCACACATAGTCTCTTCCAATTCACATAACTCAGTTGGTGTCTGGGATCTCTGCAAAGTATCAATGAATTTAATTATATTCTTCAGAGGTATTGACTGTAGTACTTCCTCCTTGACTCAGGCCTCCTGGTGATCCCTCAGAGAACCTCCATCAAGACTGACTGATACCCACGGGCTGCTTGATTTCCACAAAACCCTGGAGCACTGTGGACTGGAGAATTATCCCTGAAGCTTTGATGTTGAAACTTCATAGCCACTACTTTCCCTAACGAGTCAAATTTCTT
>NC_089745.1:61151533-61184033 GCF_040412425.1 Macrobrachium rosenbergii | reverse complement strand
CCAGTATAATTATTTGGAGCTGATGTGTGACATTTGCCTGATGCATTCGAGGGATACGCCGGTGCCACATGTTTTTCAGCAGGATGGCGCCAGGCCTCACACGGCTAAATCTGTCACTCAGTGGCTTCAGGATTGCGTAGTTCTGAAATCATCAATGATTGGCCTGGTAATAGCCCTGACATTAGCCCAATAGAAAACTTATGGGAGATCGTAAAGAGGGATCTACAAGACAAAGATGTGTCGTCTGTTCCAAAGCTGGAGGCAGAACTCAGCGCATCTTGGAACAACATACCGAAGGAAATGCTTCATAATTTGGCCTTGTCTGTACCAAAACGACTGAAGGAGGTGATTACACGTAAGGGTTGTCCTACTAAATATTAGTGAATACTAATAAAGGTAATTTAGACTTAGAATTGTATTGTTATTAGCCTATTTTGTAGTTTAGTTATGTTGACATGTTTTGAGTTGAGTGAGGGCGGACTAAAGTTTTGTCAGTACTGTATGTATATATATATATATATATATATATATATATATATATATATATATATATATATATATATATATATATATATATATATATATATATATATATATATATATATATACAGTCAACTCCTGAAATCAATCATTTCAGTAAAATGACTGAAATTTCAATGAGATAGTACCAATGCACTTGCCAACGAGCATTTGATCCCCCAGGAGCTAGGATACTAGAACACGGTTAAACAGTGAGTCACCTACACTGCCTATCGCCGGGTTTAGTACCAGTCCCTGAGGTCAAAATGTATTTTGCCGTGTTTAGTACTAGCTCCTGGGGGACAAATGTCCCTAAGTGCATTTCACTATCTGTTGAAATTTCAGTCATTTCACAAAATGACTGATTTCACAGTTTGACTGTAACATACACACACACACACACACACACACATATATATATACATATATATATATATATATGACTTTATCACACATCAACATTTATATACAATCATGAAGTGACTTATGATAATAATAAAAGACATACCTGAATATTCTCCAAGAATTAGATTATCATCATTGGAATTTATATGATAATAAATGGATGGGCACTTCGTCCATTTATCACTTATAAATTCCCCTTCGGTGAAAATTCCCATCAATTTGTTCCCAGGTAGCGAGAATGTTGATATTGATGCATTTGTAACTTCATGATTATATATATATATATATATATATATATATATATATATATATATATATATATATATATATATATATATATATATATATATATATATATGAATGTCTTTTCCTGTAATACTACAGTGTAATATGAATATAAGAAGGCCCATAAAAACACTATTTAAACGTTGAAACCATATATTTCGGGCACTAGCTTCTGTGCTGTTCACTGGTAGAATATGGACAGGTGGAAAGTTAAATGGTATATATACAAAAACATAAAGGTGTGGCCCTAGGGCCTCGATGTTATGGAGGGTGGCGTTTCTTAGGAGGAGAATGGCCAAATTCCTAGTGGTTTTTGGCCTCATTAGCTCCGTTTGGCGATGGAGCTGGCGGTCGCGTTTCTGGCCATCTTCTTCAAAGGGTTTGAGGTTAAGGTGTCGATGTCATCCGATTTCCAATGTCCTCCTGACAGGTTCATATTGTTGGTTTGATTGATGATAGCAGATTCCAGCATCCTTCTTTGTGCGGACAGCTACTTTTGAAAACCAACTCTGCCCCACTCCAGTTAATGGCATGCCCTGTATTTGATATGTAGGAAAATTCCGAACTCTCCGAAATAACGTACTGATCTTTTTGTGCTCTGTTATTCTTTGCGAGCGATCTACCTGTCTCGCCTGACGAGATGTCCTGACAATTACTACACGGTATCTTGTAAACTCGGCTTCTTCCTTTTGTTATTTTAAGTATACGTTAACGGCGAACTCCCAATGGATTTGGGATAATAGAAAATGAAAGGGATTGTTAAGCCTGAGTTGCTCGGAGGCCTTCTGGATGTTTTCATCAGACGGAAGCTTTATTTTGTTGTTGAAATCTATTTGTCTGTTGTGAGGGGACCTTTATAGTATATTTTATTCGCTTTGTTAATAGCCCTCTCGATAATGTGTGTGGACATAGCAGTTGCGTTAGGTGTTGGTGGATCGTGTTAAATTCTTTATCCAGGTACTCATTTGAACATATCCTAAGTCCTCTGAGGAATAAGTTGCACCCTACCATGATTTTTACGGAGATGAAAATCGTGGTAGCTTAAGAAAATGAATGTAGAGACAGCGAATGTGGGTTTTTTCTATATACTGTAAATGCATACCTGTTCTGTTTTCTTATGATCAGTACATCTAGGAACGGGTTTTTCCACGTCCTTTTCCCATTCTGTTTTAAATTTTATGGTCGGAACTAGCGAATTTAGCCTATTAAAAAAAAATATTAAAGTCCCCCAAGCTATTGTCCCAGAAAGTAAAGATATCATCTAAGTAGGCTATAGCCAGATCATATTATGGGGTTTGATAGACGACAAAAGTTCTGTTTGAAATATTCCATGTACAAGTTTGTAAGAAGGGGTGATAACACTTCCATGCTGCAGCCAAATTTTTGTTTGTAAAAAATTCCATTGAAAGAAAACATTTGTTGTTAGTTAAATTTTTTTTGATAAGTTTTAAAGTTTTATCTATGCCAAGGAAAAAAATGGTCTTCATATGGTTGTAACTTATTCTAAGAAAGACAACATTTTCTCAATCGGGACTCTGGTAAAAAAATGACTCGACGTCTAGGCTGAGCAACGCTTAAATAGTGTTTTTATGGGCCTTCTTATATTTATATATATATATAAATATATATATATATATTATAAAGGATAGATTTTTTTTATTATATATATATATATATAAAATCGTGGATTATAAATAAAATATATTATAAATATATAAATTGTAAGGTATATATATATATATATATAGATATATAAATTCTATATATATATTACACAAACTCCCCTTTAACCTGGAACGAAAAAGTAAAATTTTTCATACTTTTGAAACCGAAAAAATCACGAAAATCATTCAAAAATCATAAGAAAACCTTATACTTTTAATGCTTGGGTGATATTGAAAACGATTAAACTGCATTTTTATTGAGTTTTTCATCAAAAACCTCAAATTATGATTATTCTGCCATTTTGGATTTATGTTTCTTCCGTCTGTATTGATTGTTCTGGCATAAGATCATTATATATATAACCCCGGAACATGCTTCGTAAATTCATGGGAAATAATTTCTGATGAATATATTTGAAAATACGTACATACATCCAATACGGAACGTATTTTATAATCCAAGACTTTCTGTGTAGGATATATATATATTATATATATATATATATATATATATATATAGATAGATGTTGACCATCACTAATCCGCATCATTGGGACTTCTGGAGGGTGCTGGATTAGCCATTTATTAGGCTAGAATACACGAAACCCAGCAACTAAGCACTCATCTTAGAATTAAAATATCCATAAATCATTTCTTGTTAAAATTGGTTAATAAAGAAATGACAATTAATCAAATACAGGTTAGTGCTCGAAAGTATGATATTTCAGTTCCACGATAAATTAGTAATTAATAAAAGCATTGCAAATATTTATGAAATATTTTTGATTTCATGTGATGATTGGCAGAGAAAGGTGGCAACTTTAATAGACCAACTTCTTTTCCTCCATCTCTTTATTCCATCTGCTAGTTAAAAAGTAAAAGAGAATGATAAAAGTATTGTCAGTAACGTTATACAGATGCGTAAATGAGTACAGCCATAACAAACAACCGAAAGTAAAACTGTTGTTTGCTACTAATCATGAACAGGCTAATAACAAGGTTTTGTCTTGTATTTCAAACCATCGCTTATGATAAAAAAAAAGATCAGCAAGGAAAATTACTGCTTTTAGTAACTTTAACCCAAACGCCTATTGGAAATCTAATTGACTAAAATTGTCTGGTTAAAGCCAGGACGCATCATTTTTTGCCTTACAAAAATTTTAACCTTTTCAACTTTGACTTGACCGAAATGGTAAAACGCATCAGCAAAACTGCACATTCTAACGTAATATTCAATCGTGTACCTTCATTTTGCAACAAATTGGAAGTTTCTTGCACAATATTTCGATTTATGGTGAATTTTGAAAAAACTTTTCTTACGCATTAGATAACTGCATTGTCCTCAGCCAAAATTTAGCAAATTCTTTCGCCATTTTGTCGTAATTTTTAAACTGTTCTATATTAGTGGTTACATAAAGTTTTATATATGAAAATGTGCGAAATTTCATGAAAAATACAACAAAATACAACCCATGGTTGTAACTTTTATCATTTTGGAAATATTTTCATATAAACAATAACTGCCAAAATTTCAACCTTACAAAGATAAACGAAATGGTCAAAAACGCAACAGAAAAACTAAAACTCTTATGATCTGGTAATATTCAATCATTTAAGTCATTTGCAAACCAATTGGAAGTCTCTAGCACAATATTTTTTTACGTATGAATTTTTGAAAAAACTTTTTTCCTTATGTCCGCCAGTAGGAGAAATTCTTTTTCAATGTTGTCGTAATGTTTGCACTGTTTTACGTTGTCGTTACAAAAAGTTTTATATATGGAAAATTGCTATATTTCATTAAAATGAATAACTGCCAACAGAAAATAACTCATGGTTGTAGCTTTATCAGTTTTGAAATATTTTCATATAAATCATGATAACTGCCCTAATTTCAGCCTTCAGTCATCAATTTTAACTCGACTTTTGGTAAAAAAACGCAATTATAATAAAACACTTACATTCTAGTAATATTCAATCATGTACCTTCATTTTGAACAAACTGTAAACACTAGCACAATATTTCAATTTATGGTGAATATCTGAAAAAAAATTTTTCCTTACGCTCATGTGTTGTAACTCGATGATTTAACATCTCAGAAAATTCTTTTATAAGTTGTTTATTTTATGTTTGCATCGTTTTACATTAGTCGTTGGTGTTAACTTTTTATATATGAAAATGTGTGCAATTTTAAGAACATTTTTAATACAAAAGATTAGCTCATGGTTGTAGCTTTTATCAGTTTTGAAATATTTTCACATAAATCACGATAACTGCGGAAAATGAACAAATTCTGTCAACTTTAACTTGACCGAAATGGTAAAAAAAGCAATTTGTAAGCTAAAAATCTTACATTCTAGTAATATTCAAAGCTGTTTAACTTCAGGAGCAATAAATGGAAGTCTCTAGCAGAATATTTCGATTTATGGGTGAATTTTTTAAAAACATTTTCCGTAATAACTATTTATTAACTCTGTATGGAACATCTCGAAATTCTTTCGTAGTTGTAATATTTGCACCAGAATTTTAAATTAGTTGTTACATAAGTTTTATATATGAAAATGTACGCAATTTCATGTACAATACAACAAAAATTACTCATGTAAGTTGTAGCTTTTATCGATTTTGAAATATTTCATATAAATCAAACATTTAAATAGAAAAAATTCGACTTTTAGTCAATTTAACTATTTTATTAAAGAATTGAAAACTGGGCAACATATAGCTAAAACACTTACAGTCTAGTAATATTCAATCAATTAGCATCATTTTTTTCAACAGACGGGAAGTCTCTAGTACAATATTCTTGATTTATGGTGAATTTTTAAAAAAACATTTTTTTACGTCACAGACGAATTCATGCATCATTTTGTGATAATATTTTCTGTGTTGGTTAATTTGAAAAGACAATTTTAAAATTTGTTATATACCAAAATCATTGCAATTTAGTATTTTTGTGTACAACTGAAAAAATTAACCGACATTAGCTATTAACCGTTTTTTAATCAGCGCGATTTGTATACAATTATATACCAACTTTTTTCTCCATCTTTATTATTCCAAGTTAAAAATATAAGATAATGATATTTTCATTTCTGATGGCTGCATACTAAACATCCAAACAGGAAACTGTTGTTTTGCTAATAAATCGAGGCCAAAAACAACTGTTATGCTTGTAAACTCAACCATGTGATTTTTAAAAAACTTTTTTTATGTTACAAATGACTAACTTGTACAACGCTGATATATTTTTTACACTATATCCTCATTCGTTTGGAGAAAAGATCGGGGAAATATACTGGCGTTAAAGTAACTTAAGCTGCAATTTGTAGCTGAAGGAGGGAAAACAATGTTCAAGCTGCTAATGACTATAGATTATCGTGCATCGGCAACATGGATGAAACTTGGACCAAATAAAATTGAGAGAATGTATTTTAAAAAACTACTGGGCATGAAAGAATACAAATTACTGCTGTTTTCACGCCGATAAAAGATAAATACATGGCTCAGACATTATGATGAAATCAAGAGAAAATAGCTTAACGGAATCTTGATTTTTTCTTTTACACAAAACAAACATGCCCCCAAAACGCCAGCAGCGATTCCTGCAACATCACATATTAATCTAAAAATAGCTAAATTAATTTCACAATGAAACGATGGTTATATTTAGATTTAAAAACATTTCGATAACGAAAATATCCTTGTCCCAAATAAAAAAGTATGTATTCATTTACGCTTACTAGAAGCAAGAAAAAGCTGTTGAACTGAGTTAATGCTGTGAAATAAACACAGCGTTATTGATTCCAAAACAAAACATTGATCGCACTTATAATACAAAAGCAATATGAGAATATACGCAATTTGATACAATGTAGTAAAGCATAACTTTTAAAAGATCCATGAAAAGATGCACATTTGTTATATTGATGTTTGTATAATACTGTTAATATGTGAATAGAGTTGCAGTAAAATGTAGGCTAGGCTACTCGATATTTAGCCTATAATGATATACCATAGCGTGGGCGAAAAGACAATAATAAATGAAAAATGGAACAGCAAAGCATGCTTGTGTTTGCAAACACCTCCAGTTTGTTTTAGTGCAGCACACAGCGCCACCAAATCAAGCGGCCGTGAACGAGTTAGCGCAGCGACCCGAAATTTGAAAATTAGTGGTGAAACAGAAATAACTCTAGCCGAAATTTGTGCCAGATTACTGATTGTTCTGGACTGCTGATTGCTGGATTAGTGATGGTCAACCTGTATATATATTATAAATATATATTATATATATATATATATATATATATATATATATATATATATATATATATATATATATATATATATATATATATATACTATATACACATTTCCTCTCACTCATTATAAGCAAAATGATAAAAGCAATGGTGTGGAGAAGGGAGGAGGGCACCTATTTTATAAGGCAGTTAAAGGTTTTACTGTAGCAGAGACAAGAACAAGCAAATGTATAAAGATCAAACACACACAAATGTGATCAGTGTCCATATCATTCAACTGAGACCAGGAGGGACAAGGCAACAGCTGCTGATTCCTCAAAAGGTAGACACAATTTCCCTCATCCCCATCCCACTCAATCCCCTCCCAAAAAAAACATCCCTAGCTCACTGGAGCAGAGCAATAAGTGAGGCATGAACTCAAGAGTCCACATATCAAGTTGCAGACAAATCTCCCAAAGCTGCTATAATACTGATGGGTTTGTCCAAAAAAATTTGCATAATTCACCACAATCTCATTATTAATATTTGCCTGATTAATACTTGGAAGATCCAATGATTTGGCCAACAGCAAGGTTTAATGTTAGTACTGCATGATTAATGGAAGATTGACTAAATGAAATTAGGAGTTAAAATTCATATAAATTAATCTGACCATGCCCAGGTGGCTTCTGTTGACAGATGGTCTAATTTACCTCTGTTCAACAGCAAACCTAGAGTGACACAGAATGAAGTGACTAAGAGGGATGTTTTTCAACCACTACCAGGAATTGCACCAATACCCAACCCTATGAGCCCATGCAAAAACTAAGGCTAAGGTTCTTGAAAAACTGTCAATACAGATGACAAAACAATACAGTGGACCTGGAACTGGTAGACCTCCTACCTCCCACCCCAAAAATACAGCTAATAAAGCTTTTGAGGCTGGTGGGATTGCAATAGGAATGGTGACATTCCATAGGGCCAGTGAGTCAGAAAATCTTTCCTTACTGACCCCTTAGTGACTACTGGTTCCAAGCTGAAGGACATCAGCTGGACAAACCAAGGTGGAATGAGTGAGTAATCAACCTCCAGCCCCAAAACCCCTAAATTCTGCTGTTGTGGGCAAGAGCCAAGCCAATGGGTTGGGGAGACTTGTCTCAAGAAATAATTGATACACATGGGCAAAGTGCATCATTAGCCAGCATTCTACACCTATGCCCCTCAAAGTTCTCTAAAGTCCCTGAAAAACAAACTTCACCAGAGGGTACACCATTTATGGGGCAAAAAGATCCTCATCTGTTTTCCCTCCATTAGTATTTGACTTGATTAACAACTTGGGCCCCTAAACAAAGGTGAAAGAAAAACATGATCCTCTTCATTAAAAAGACCTATATGGTAAAATGGGGCACAGAAAATCATTTCTAGGAGGGGTAAGATGACATCAGGACTACCGTCAGTGTGGCAAAAGAAGGTTTTAAAATTGGATTTTGAGGCTAAGGAAGAGCTTCCCATGTGAAAAATTGCAACCCTGTAGGCTGTGCATTAAAACTTTTCTCAAAATTCCTTGACTCCTTTGATGCATCTATGAACAGCTTCATTTAGAGGATGAGAGTTCAGAGAAACTCTAGCAAAGGGGTTCCTATTATCCCATCACCATGCTAGCTGCTCAGTGGTGTTCAACCATCACTGAAGCAAGAGCAAGAGGATCAGCCATGCCAAAAGGAGCTTCTCCCAGACAATGGGTGGCAAGGACATATTGACAAAACTGATCTTTTGTTCCTGCAAAGACAGGAACCAGTACTAATACCTCTGAATTTGCAAAATCTACAAACATTCCCAGGTACTGTACTTGTCTGCTACATTTTGACCAGAGTCCAACCTCTACTTATCAGTATGTCCTGGTCCCAATGTCGAGCAAAAAGAGAGTAGGAGAACTGTGAAGGAGCAAAAGCATCACAGAGGACTCTAAGACTAATCAATCATCCACATGACACCCAGCTTATCCCTTGCTAATGGGCCCAAGACAAACTTGGTAAGAACCCTCAGGAAACACTTGTGGAGCTATTGCCAGTGTGAAACACAGCTCTAAAATAGTCAACAGCCTTGTTGCAGACAAGCAAAGTACTTCCCTGAGTTCTGATGGACAGATACTAGAAGTGTGCACCCCATAAAACTATTAAGCATGAAGTCCTCTATGATGGACAGAATGCATGCACTGTTTCCATCTAAAAGCAAGTTTGTAACAACCTATACTTGTTTTATGGTGAGAGTTGAAAAGACCAGTCCCAGGGCCCAATCAACCTATCCACTACAAAGAGGTGACTGGAAAAATATCCAGGACTTTGTTCCTGTCTCTGCTCCACTGCCAAGGCAAGACATGCAACCCTCTACTAATGCCGCAGAGGAATGGGATTGCTGCAGCCAGTGGCCCCCACTTCTCCCCCCACCTCCCTTCCTACCTAACTGCAACTGGAGCAGATGGATGAAAGGTTTCTCTCTCCCATTCTATAGGAAGAACTGGGTCCTGGAGGAGCAGATTTTTCCCAACCCCACAACCTGGCAGCCTAGCCTAACCCAAAGGTTTGGCTACAGATGTCTTGCCCCATCTAAGGGTTTAATAAAACCCAGCACAGTATCAACTTTTCTTTTCAGCCACCAACTCCATGTTACAACTGAAATGTGAGCAGCAGGAGCTGCATACCAACCTGTTCCTGATGGAGTTCTCTTCATCAAGAAGAGAGGGCTGATGGGAAAATGTTTGATGGCAACAAAGAGAAGGCTAACAAGAAGAAAGTGTTTGACGGGCAACAATAGGGAGGAGTAAGGTAAAGTCTATGATTCCTTCATGCTAGTTTGGGTCTTGCTTCACTTTAGTGCAAGAACAAATGTAGACTATGACTGCCATTGCTGTTGTCAAAGGAACTATTAATGATACTAAGGCATCTCCTTGGTTGTATGGAAGTAAGTTTGAATAACTGCTTGGGCGGCAGAAAACCCTCAATCCACAGATCAGATTGTTAACCTGATCCAAAAAACCTGAGGCAAACACAACCACAGCCAGAATAACTTCTATGCCTACTGAGTGGACCTAAAGAAGCTCCATATAATAGGCTCACAAAAGAATGGCCATGGTTATTTCCTCAAGTTCACATAGCTCACAAGGAACCAAAATGATCTCTGCACAACACTGCTGAAGGGGTTCTGAAAGAAGGGCAAAACCCTACAGAATTAAACAGATTCCCTAAAGCACTGGAATCTCTTACAAAGATGCTGACAAATCAATGGCCTCAGCTCTTCTTTGCATTGTGGACATGAATAATCAGCATAAGGTGCCAGGTGCCAAAATATGAAACTGCAGAGACAAAGCTGCTTGAAATTATGGGTTCCCACCAACCCCAAGATTTTTCATGATAATATGACAGCTACATGAGCTTCAGCGTAATAAAGCTCAAACGAGTGGTAAAAGGTTCTACTTTTGTACTGTAGAATTCAAACATCCCAGATCTATAGCCAACCACTGGTAGACCTGGGTGTTACACAGTTGCATATAAACAGATCCTTCCAGAATTTGAAAATACCAAAAAGGAAGTCTGTTGGACATAACCAACCTTCCACACCCATTCAGTGCAGTGAGCTGTATACACACTGAAGGGAGGTATGAATGAGGAGCCAACGTGCATGTACCAAGAAGCAGGGTTGAGGTCACTGCACTCTCCCCACACCTGGAAGACCACTCTACCTCTGTACCTAGTTCCCAGCATTCTATACTTAAGTGAGTGTGGGCATGCAATCTAACATGAAATCCCTGAAGATGGGAAGTCCCAAGAAGAATGTGTTGTGAACCCACCCATTGCTGGTATGTGCATGACCTAAGGCTCGTGTCTAACAAGAAGACAGGGTTGTCTCAACTAAGTGTACTTCCAAAACAGTGGTCCATAAACCAAAGATATACTGTACTGGGCTGCACAATCAACCCACTGCTGGCACTCCGCGCTAATTCAAGGGATCAAGCACATGCTGAACTAGTAGATGGGGTACAGTAGTCTTAATCAGAGTACTTCCAGGAAGGGAGATTTCCCCTAGAAAGAGTTCACATTTCATGCACACTGAAATGGGCATGCACCAATGGAAAAAGTAGCACTGGCTCTCACTGTGCCCGTGAGGAGGTAAGGGGAGGGGAGGAGGGGCCTAATGCTGTCTAAACATGCATAGTCTGAACACCTGGCATGCCAAACAAATGGACTGTGCACAACACACACACACACACACATACAACCAGTATCTCCAAATAGTCTTGGAGGGGAGGCTGTCTGAGAAAACCACAATGCCCTCAGTCTTAAGAGCAAGCTTGTGCAGAGTCATCAGGGTGAGCAACTCATCTATCAATGATCTCAAGGACTACACAAGTGTCTTGTCTAAGTGGGTATGTGGTGGACCACCACCTGCCTCCCAAAGGATAGATGATTATGTGCAGGTGGCTAGAAAGCCTCTGTTTCCTCTGAGTGAGAGAGCATTTGCATGACACCCAACAGGACTTTTTTGCAAGAGAACTTTAGATTTCCCCTTTTTCCTTCTCCTATGAGAAAACACGAAGAAAAGGAGGATGATGAGCCTGATGATGAGAGGTCTAGCTATCCTCCCCTGTCTCTGAAGAGGTTGCAGTACTCCTGGGAACAAATACAGCAACTGGAAAACCCAACGGCAGTGAGCCCTAGCAGTTGCAGCAACAACAGGCAATGCTGTAAGGGTTCCAGCAACAGCACATGGCAGGCAACATCATAATGGTTGCAGCAACAAGCCAACTCCTTTGCAGATGACGGAGGAGGCTGCTAACATTCAAAAGCTACCACTTCTAGTGCACCTCACAAAAAAAGCAGTAAAAAATCCTCCCCTTAACAACATTGCTGAAACTGAGAGAGGAATTTACTAACTAAAAATAGTGGGGATCTCCAGCTAATAAAGAATGGAAGGGGATGAAGGTTCTACTCTCCAGAAGACATTGTTTTGAAAAACAACCAAACAAAAACACAAGTTTGCAATTAGGAGGATCACAGCAATACTCCTGTATGACAGTGGGAGCGACTTGATACTAAATCTGTGAGACACCTACTCCTTCTACCATGAGATACCACAGAGAGTGAAACAGTTACTAATTTACAAGCACTGTCTACACACCTAGGGGTCACCCTTTCAGGTCTCACAGGAGGGGACTCGGCAAGAGTGGTGGACTGCAGTATAACGGAGTTTAATGCTTATATGATTTCTCCCTTTACTTTTATGAGATTTTGGTACTTCACTGACAACCTACTTCAGTTTCAGGCATATGGACCTTTGTCCCTCTCTCCCTCTTTTTTTTTCTTTTAGTCATGCCTCTCTCTTTCACAATTAGCATGCACGCCAAAAGCCACCACGGTTTAGTAACAACTGAGTTTTTGAGTGCAGTCCACTACTGCATTATGATTTAGTTGCAGTATATCAATGTCCCTACAATTACAGACTTCTAACCTTCCTGTATGTACAGGGTTTTGACTCAAAGTTACAACACCACTCCTTTAGAGCACTGGGTCCTTCTGATAACCAGACATTTATGAACTTATATTATCTGTTTTAGCAAGTTATTCTTGGATTTCTGAATGAACTAAATTTTTACACCTTGAATAGCATTTTCAGTGAATGTAAATTATGGGTTTGTAAGCCAAACAAAATTTGTTTTTTACAACACAAAATATGCACTTTATATAAATTATTTCCAGCCTCCTAATCCAATCCACTTGCAACCATATTCTAAACTATATACAGTACAGGATGGAATGTTTAGGGATTCATGAAGATAAAAATTGGGCTTATGCAAGATAAAAAATTGGGCTTTTGTAATTTGTGTTTGTACTAAAGTAAACTTTCAGGATAATTTTCTTTCATTACTGACTTCACTGCTACCTATAAATTAAAAGAGACACCTTCCATAAATGGCTTCATAAACAAATAGCAAATTCACCTTGAACACAAACTACAATTAATCAGTAAAAGGACATTACGTAAAGGATTTTCAGGCTAACTTGAAAGTTTTACTGTGTTAAATAAAAACATGATTTATAGAGCATACTTGAGTGAAATCCCTACTTAAAATCTGACAAATCTAAAGAGAACACCATCAAAATATGATCAGACACTGATACAAGTTCAGCACATTATTAAAAAAACAGTGAGAGTCAGCACAACATATACTGTCCTAGGAATATATTTTAAAATTACAACTTACTTTTTGATACAGAAAAACAATTATTTTTATTCTTGGACAAGTAAAAGCAAGCTGAGTCTTATATATCAACTGTAATACAACATAACTGTCTCATTGTTATATTGTAGTGACCTTTTCTGAGGTCACATGCAATGGTATGCACATATAAAAGTATCTCTTGAAAGTTACAGAGTAACACAAATTATTTCAAACTACATTAATTCAACCCTTACTTGGCAAACTGCAGGAATCAGGCACGAGTCGCTGTAAGTTTTTTGACGAGGATCTGAGGGTTGAGTGAGGCGAGATCGCTGAGACAACATAACATGAGCACAAGGTGCCAAATATTGGAAAATGAGGGGCCACCATGGAGATCTTCACAATTAAGTTCAACCAGAGTCCAAAGAGACTGAGTGTCACTAGGCACAATTGCTGAAGAAAGAAACATTTAAATCTATTTATACATACTGCATACCACATAATAAAATACTGTATAGTATAACTAAAGTTAAAAATTAGATTATCATTATCAGTGGAAAAGGATATTGATGAATATTTTTCATCAGTAACAGGTTTGATGGGTTTTACTAAATAATACAGTATAAATTAAATTAATATGAACTTCAATGATATCACTATTCAAACATTGATAATGATAATCTAAAAATTCAAGTGAAATAAAGAGCTAATCAAAAAGATACTTCATAAGTCTTCAATTCATGTATTACAGACCAGTAATGCCTCAGATTAAGTCAATAATTTGTTTCACAGCTCACAACTACAGCTGAAACATGACCTAGGGATGAATAAACCCTTTCAAATGACCTAGACACCCTACAAACCTCCAACAGAGCCAATGATAAATTTATACTGCATATAAAACTTTAAAGAAAATAATAAAAAGAGATACTGACTTCCCCTAATGGTTCAAGTCAATGTGCTCACGGGCTGGAGGAGGGAGGTAGAGAAGAAGGGAATACCACGTGAGATGATGTTGAGTACTGAATTTCTTCTCAGTTTGGAGCTGTATATAAGAACTTGTCAAGTATGCCCTAAACTTGGTTGCTCTTCTTTTCATCTCAAAATTCTGCAAGAAACAAATGAGTCATGCATTGTCTCCACTGCCTGGCAAAGCATTCAGCATTGGGATCCATCTCCACAAAAAGCACAAGGGCCTCTGTCAGTGTTTGCAATGGCCTGCTGCATCTTGTTGATGATGAAGAGCTGTGTGGTTGTGGTTCTGGTGCCTGGTCCTCAAATTAGTGTTGCTGCTTGAATCTCCGCTCCATCAACTTCTCATTTGTCAGACTGCTTGTCTGCCTACAGTAACAAAGTGAAATCCTTCTGCAAGTCCATTTTCTTGATGCTTTGTTCAAATCCATTTCAGCAAAGCCCTTAAAATCATTTAGTATTCTGAGAGCACAGTTTTTCCAGATGCCATTCATACCAAAGGTGAAATTCTTATAAGCAGCATTTATATGCAGGTTGCCTTCCAAAAAGCTGCATGCCTGTATTGTAAATTCATCATTCATGTTTGCTGCATCTACAGTCTGTTGACGATGTTTTGTGGGTGGCCAAGAGCAATGTCCAAATAAGAAGGCTCTAAAGGGGGATGTTGTTCTGGTAGATACAAATGGCTGAAGAACAAATTTAAAAAAATAATGGCTGACACCCCAGCCTTGAGATCCAAATAACTGGGAGACAGACCTTTGGGGATGTTTTTTCAGCGCCAAGGATTTCAACATGATACAATCGGGTACGCTGAGCTTAAAGTCCTGTTCAACTGACTCCAAATAAGATTACCACAGCCTGGCATACCTCCTTACACATAAATAAACGGTCTGGAATTTTTTCCAAAAGACCAATGTCATCTGTTATCCACATTAAATATTTGTTCTGGAAGAAACTGTTGCTCCTCTATATATGTAAACATGGCAGGGAATTCGACTTCTTGCTGATTTGTTACAAGCACTTTTGCCCTTTGGCCTGGACATTGTGAAGAATGTGTCAATGCTTGAACCAAATACACCACCCTGAACTTCTCACATTCTGCCCCTTCATCAAGAAACTTCATCTTGAGGTCTTCACACAAAGCCAACACTTTCATGATCAAAAGCTGGCTTCTGTAGATACAATGACAAGTTTGCCATTAATCCAAAGGAAAGAAGCTGTTCCATTTCTTCATCAATTATGCCTCTTTTTCTTGTTAATGATGGTTTTCATCCCTGAGCATTATTCTTACATAGGCTGAAACTGTGCCTTCCTGAACAACTGTTGATACCAATGCATATGCTTACTTGCCCTAGTACTAGAAACTTTGAAGCCATGGGACTAACAGTTCAAACCAAATTCAGTGCAATGAAGACACTGCAACAATAACACAGGCTAGCACATGTTTAAAATTCTACAAGAACTATACTACATGACAGAATGCTGAAACTAAAACATCATTTACAAATAAAATTAACTTCTTTTTATACTTTTAAGCTTTTAAATAGTTTTTGTCCGTGTATGCATTACTTTACTGTACACAGGTATATCATTTTGTATTTTTATAATTTGTTTTATGTGAATTTGCACATTTTAGTAATTTTGTATTTTTATAATAAACAGTTTGGTGCAACTGTAGCTGAACATCATGTAAATAAAAGAATATTTTTAACATATTTGAGCTTTTAAATTACTTCATGCTGTAGATTTCACTGCTGTGTATTATATATTTTAGAATTTGTTTTTATGTTATTTAATATTTTTACTGATTTCTTTTTATATCGGTGATGACTGAATGCTGGAACTTCATACACAATAGTAGAGTGAAAATTGTAACAGAAATAAGAGAATATAATATTTTAACAAAGCTGAAGGCATATCTAAACCTTTCAATTATTTATACTGTAAATTTTATTACATTGTAGATTATTTTACATATTTTAACACATTTTTTTTTGTGACTTGGCACTTTTCTTTTATTGATTTCTGTTTTTTACAGGGCTTCAGCATTGCCAATTGATGATGAATTAATGGATGTAATTTGATTTTTACTTTTCCCCTAATTTTTAACTAAAAGCTCTAACACTGAAACCTTGCGTCAAAGTGACTTAATCCGGAGTGTAATGCACTGTGTTAAGATATTTCACCATTACAGCATTGTATATGGAAAAAGTTTGTTGCATAAACACAAACCTCTTATTATACTGAGATAATTACACTTAACAGGCACTGTAATGGTACAGCACACTGAGCACTAAATTGGTGCTTATAAACATGTTGGATCAGAGTACAAAAGTTGTGGTTCGGTTCCCATGGAAATCTCTAACCAGATGCAACCACAACTAAACTGCAGACATGTATTACTACTGAAAAGTGTTAAGAGCTGCCATTGGTTTATGTTCCAATAAACCAGTCAGAATTTGAAACACAGTAAGATGAAATTGTATTTTAGCTACACCTAACAAACATCTTAACCTAGCCTGCCTAGCACATGCTCTAACAGCTAGGCAAAATCATTAACACGCAGCCTACTTACAATATATTGTTGAATATCACAGATAATTTACTGAATTACATGCAATGAAAATAAAAAATAATTTTATAGGCACCCACCAATAATGTAATACAAATGAAAGCACATGAGCCTGAGAATGTCCAAAGAATTAAATGATAAAATTAATAGCTGACGTTGTCTTAAAATGCTGGAAACCACTCATGACTTGCTGTAAACTATATACTGCATACACATAGAATCTCCAGCACACCATAGATCTTCTCTTTGCTTTAGCCTGGATCATAACAAGGCTAAACATACTCTTTCTTTATCTGGTTTTCCATCCATGTAACACAATTCTCCATCTCATCCATCAAACCAATTCTTTTTCTTCATGATGGTGTATTTTACCAGTGCCAAAGATTCATATAGCATCACTAATTTGCTTCCTATCCTATAAGATTGTCAAGATCGTGATTACAAAAAGTCTAAGTTCCAATGCAATGGTTATTTTGTGAAGAAAAAGAAACAAGTGGGAAGGAAACTGATGAAAAAAAGAACAAACAGGTTGAGACTGTGAGAGAGAAACAAAAAAGGATTAGGCTTAACTATGGATTGAATAACATTAATTTGAGTACCAGAACTCATATCAGACAAAAATATTAACCTTGTAGCTATGGTTATCTACTAAATTACTAGTTTAACTCTATACTCACATCGCAATCATCGAACTTGATGATGGTAAATGTTTCAACTGGTTTCCAGACTTTGCCTTACCAGACCAATCCTTTGGCAATCAAGAAATACAACCAGTCACTGGTGATGAAGGACAGAATGGTGTCAGGCTCAGAGCAACTTCATCTCAAGATATGACCAGGTTCCCTGGCAGTAAAGGGTTCCTTATTGGGGAGAACGCAAAAATGGGTGACTTGGCTGGAGGGAACCAGCTTTGCCCAAATTCAACAACACTTAACTGAGTCTAAAACCAGACTAACATCCAGTTCTAAATTATCCGGTCACCCTCCTAAACTGAAAGGGGAGCAGAGATAGGGCTCCATATGATAATAGGAAGCAGAACTGATGGAAGACTGACTGACTGGATTGATTTAGATTTTATCGGACCTCAAGGCCAGAGTCCAGATTAGGTGTTATCTAAGGTAAGTTGCATATATCCTAGCGCATTCATTAGTAAACTAGGCCTGATAATATTCCTGTGTACCTCATTAGTAAACTAGATCCCCCAGATAACATTCATGTCAATATATATAAGTCTTTAATAAAATAAATACAGGCAGCCCCCGGTTATCAGCGATCCGGTTTACGGTGCGGTGTCTAGCTACAATGGTAACTGATTTTGGTGAATATGCGCCGATCTCGCTTATTGGCGCCGATCCCCGCCAGCAAAGCACAATAACCGGGATTGGTGCCAATATCCGGGTTATCAGGGCCGATAACTGGTGTTATTGCGATTTTTGGTTATCGCCACGCTGTCGGAATGGAAACCCCCCGCCGCACAACCGGGACTGTAGGTAAAATCTGGGTGAAAAAGTGAAACTCTAAGATAAAAGTTAATTTTCTTTTATAAACAACATTGTTCTATTACATCACAATTATTATCGGGTACTTCAATCATGGACCTGCCACATAGTGACGAAGCTCTTCTTTCTGGGTAAAAAGTGGGTAATCAAATAGAAAATGCTTTACTGTTAAAATTTCTGATAGAGCTTTAGATTGGTGTCTGTCACCCTTCTACTTTGCATTAGCATATGTCCTATACACAGCCTTGTAAAAATAATGCTAGTCCCATTGATTAGATGATCTAGCAACTGCCATCTCTTAACTGAAGGTCGAATGATCAACTTCAATGCTACCTATTATGTTGTCCCACCAATTTTCCTAGGGCACCAAATACAGAGGTGCCACCAGATGGGCCCCATGAGCAGCCCAATGGTGCACTGAAGAGAATGGAAGTTCTTTTCAATGCAGTTGTTGATGTGTGCATTTCACTAAGAGAAAGAACAGAAATGATGAGTGACATTGCCAATAAATTTAGTGTTCTCATAAACTTCCTGATCTGCCACCTGATGAGCTTGAGAAGCCAAAGAACTGACCTAAACCCTGACCTTGGAGATAGGTCAGTGAGGTTTAGTGCTTGTTTTGATGGGACAACCATTTGCCGATTGTTCCTTTGGTGGATTGCTGCCTCCTTACCTGTAAGTTTTTCTTGTAGGAAAGTTGATGTCTGGTCGCATTGTCTCTGACAGCGCAGTCAGGTTCGTAGCAGCAACGTAATCAGTATCTCGCAGCAGAGCAGCAGGGAGTCATTTGATGGGCGGCAGGTATTGCTTACCTGTTGGCTTCAACAGGAGGTAAAGGATCTCCTTGTCTGTGTGTGACTCATCCCTTGATGGCAGCTGAGGGCCTTTCAATGACTCACCGGTGGTCATCTAATGGGGGATTGGTTCCCCGCTCGCAGCATGTGACTGCCTCGACGATTGTGTCGTGGTCATCCGTGTGTGGATTTGTTCCGTTAAGCAGTCTTGAGGCTAGTTATTGGTGGCACAAAGGAGTCATTTGTTTGACACTGTCCTTGTAGACAGTTGTGTTCTTTTAACAACTCTTCTGAGGTTGTTTTGTTTCTGTGTTTAGCCCGATTTGGGACGTTGTATGTGTTTGAGACAAAGTTCTCTTAATTATGTGTAATTGTTTTTGTCAGTTAAATTTTTGGACGATTTTGCCCATTATCATTGAAGTCACTTGTTTACATGTTTTAATGGCTGTAATGTAATTATTAAGAATGCTGTTTATGTATTTATTATGCCATTTATGTATCAGTATTATGCTGCTTGTATTATTGTTGCTTTTGTTTTGCTTTTGCTGCCTGTGTGTTTATTTATGTTGTCAAGATGTTTTTTTATTTATTTGAGGTTTAATTACTTGGACTTGTCTCATTGTACTGACTCGATTTTGTTTAATTTGCACACAATAATGTTGATTGAATTGTTCATTCCTTGAAAAGTGTTACCTGGCACTGAACCTGACTCATTTTCTATATAATGTATATAACTCATTATAATAAATTATTTAAGGTCACTTTTTCAAAAGGTTCAGCTCCTTCTCCTTTGTCTGCCTTCCAACCTTCTTACAGTCATTCCAGTCCCATACTTTGTATTTAAGAACCTCCTGAACCGACTGCAGTTCATAAACAGCTGACTTATCTTAGTTGGCCTAACTGATTGTGGAAATGTAACTTTTTCCAATTTGGCCCTAGTGCAAGATGACAACACTCTGAACTTGCATGTGTTTTCTGAAGGCAAAAAAACTAAAGGGAAAGCATATCCCAGCATGTGGATAGCACTGAGAATCACTATCACCACACTGGCAACTGTGGCAAAATACTGGCGAAGTGGATCCAGACTCAAGCCGATTAAAACTTATTTGAGATCTACAATGCCTCAATGGACCGGCATAATAAATATTAATCAGGAAGTGTCTAAAACAAATTTTATTTGATGAAACCATAGATGCCTCTTTGCTAGGAAGTCAAGACGCACTGAAGTATCTAAAACATTGGAGATGTTAGTGTATTTATTGTTTAAGACTAATCTTGTTTGCACATTGTGTTCTTGTTTTAAAGAGTTTGTTACTGAATAGGGCCATAACTAAACAGGAAAAAAAAAGCATAAAATGCTCCATTTTCTGAAACTTTATATTTTGATTTTTACTTTTCATTGCACTGTTTTACATTGCTTTTTAGATTTTGCCATTTTTTCCATAACATCTGCACAACACCAGGTGTTTACTTTACACTATTATTAATGGGAATTAGGTAAATAGTTTGTATTTTTTCTTCAGGTTGTTGTGCTGCAGTGATGCATTTAAAATAAATATATGTTACATGTTGCATTTTTTTTTTACCAAAGTCCACTCTAGCCTAGGGCACCAAATAACCCTTAGCCGTGCCCTGACTACTTATATAAATTGTATAATTTCTGTAATACTATTGCAACAAGCTGCTTTGTTTGCCACTCATTCCTCATGCACCTATACAGAACATGAGCAGGTACCCAACAAGAGCCCACCCTGATATGCTTGTGAGGTGGTACAGGAGGGCCCGCCAATCATGAATTTCTTGTACTAGGTGGTGAAAGGGCAGCAGCTGTTTTAAATGAAAATAAAGACTATTTGTGTCAGAATATATGATAAACTTGCAAAATCTTTCCTTATTAAAAACAGATTTTAAAGTTGACAGGGCAGTGTAGGTAATTTCTTCTTGATTACATCATTCCTACTACTGCACAGTCAACTCCATCTTCTGACTTAAAGCCATGTTACTGTAAATGCTTGGTCTCGGTGCTGAGGGAAAGCTGCATGTGCACTGGAAGCTGGCGAAAAGAGTATGCTTCTTGCACGCCCCTTCATCGACATCCACAAGCCATCAACTTTTTCTCCTACAATGAGTAGGCCAGCAGTCATATCCCACCACTCAGCTGGTTTCAAATACAATGCAAAAAGAAACAAGTTACTAGAACCTCTGAAAACAAAAGAGAACACTGGAAGTGTAGATTAAGGCAGGTAATGAAGAGGGATAGGGTTAGAGGAGTCCACTAAGATAGTAGGGTTGGAGGTCACTTATCTATTACCTACCCTAAATCAAGTATCACATTCACCACAGCTTTTTCATGATCAATGCCATCCCAGTTACATCAACGAAAGAAGAGGGAAATAGGAAATTTATAGAAGTAAAACGGGATACTGTTCCCTTATGTTAAGTTGGGAACCCACAGCAGAGACACATGGGCCCAATAGTGCATACAGTCTCCGCAGCAGATCCCCTCTACATGTCCCCATCTCATCGAGGAATTGGGATCAGGTGGCAACCACAGAGAAGAGAGAGCAAGGGAAGGATATGGATTGGGGAGAAAAAGACTCTCCAATAAGTGAGGAAGCCAGAAGGGAAGTAACCAACCTATGCTCTGTTCTAATCAGTTGCCCAATGTCCGCTGGAAATTTCTTCCTGCAACTAAGAAATTTCTTTATCTGTATGTCTGATGACTCCTCTAATTCCTCACACCTGGTTAAAACACTCTGACCCCTACAAATGTCACAAGTAGAATGCTATCTACTTCTGCTGAATACATCCCATTTCCAGAGTTTGCAGACCCTAATACTGTACTGTATTTGTATTTACTGTTATTTGCTTTCAGTTGAAAACATTCCTAAACAAAGCAAAAAGTTTTTAAATATTCATGAAACAGTGTTACAGCCAAAATCCTTAATGTCCAGCAGCACCTATCACTATATAAGCAAAAGAATTTTGACAAGACCTAAAACATCTGAGACCCTCCTGGTAGAAAAGAGGTGAATTAGACAGTCCATCCAGGTTCAGCGAAAGGTTCTTTCTTTTCTGAATGCTGACTGCACCTGACCAACAAGAAGATGTGCTATCTTTAACAAATGAGCAAGATTCATCTCAATTAATACCAGTGAAGATGGCCTATCAATTACTTATATGGGGTTGCTGTTTTCACCATAAATCACAGAGTTGCCTCCAGGGTGCTGTACCATGTAGGCTACATGCCAATCTTCATTACTCACTGGGTGGGGCGGATCCTAACTGTCCATTAATCTGAGGTGCCACTGTATTACTGCATGCAACAAATGACCACTGCCCACAGTTAACAAACATACTGCTGTCTTATCTTTTGCTTTTCTTTTGGGAAGATGTATTAATGTGTCTAACTGCCGAAAATCTCAATACCATCACTGGGGAGATGGAATAACACCTTTCACTTTTCTCTAGGAAGATTTATTTATGTGCCATATGCTTGGCACATAACACTGAGATAGATGGAATATCATCCCATGGTTTTCTTTAGGTAGATGTATTTGTGCCATACACTTGGCAATAACATTACTGAGGGGATGGAATATACAGCCTTACTTTTTTAATCTTGGAGTCAATTATAGTTTAAAATTTTTATTAGTAAATTATTCCTTTTAACAGACAATACATCAGTATGTGCCCTTTGCAAAACTTAATTTTTGGTGAATTATATTGAAACTGATTTACTTTTATGAAGTAAGCAGTTAGCTTTGTTACGTCACTGACTGTCTTCAGATCTTTAAATTAGCCGTTAGATAATGCTTGTATATGTACCCATTAACAGTGCCCTGCTACTCAAAAGACAACATTTTGGTTGACTGTATAAACCCAAAACTACCTGTCTAAATCACAATAAGTGTCAAAGATGTACCAATGGAGGAGGAGGAAGAGGAGGATGGTTCAATCAAAATCTGGTCCTTTTCCCAAATAACTCTTACATCTACCTAAATCAAAACCTCAGATCAGATTCAAATGTCACCCTAGCTCAGACACAATGATGGCAACAAGGAAGATTTTTAGAAAAAACTTGTACAAACATAAAATATAATCAAGTTTTATAAATGAATACTCTGACTTAGCTGATCATTTCAATTTAGCTAATAAATGAACACTTAAGAGCCTTTGATGAATGAAAAATAATAACTCATACACAGTACTTTTACAGGTGAAGAATTAATGAATTACAATTGCCTACTGTAAATCTCAACTTTCAATGCTATGGTGCCTGATGGATGTGACATGAGCATGAATAGGTCACTAGCAACACGATGCATGACTGCAAGTGGGAATACAAGCTTAATAAAACAGGAGAATGAATTCACTGCATAAATTTAAATGAAACCCTTATAAGGACGTGCTGTCACTTGAAAGGCTTTCAGAGCTGAATGAAGACATGTATGGATGTAAGGAAGATACTTTTGAGGGGTAGACCTATCCACATGGATAAAAAGATCTTTGTTTTCTGCACTTTGGATGGCTTGGCCCTCATGATCTTTTTAGAGAGGCAATAGTTTGTCATTCTTTATCCAAACACATTTGTATAACATACCATATTTGGAGAATGTAATCTTATATAAGAATGGTTATAATAGGTGGTTCAACAGCTCAGGACTATTTTGGTGAGTAAGAAACTCATCATATCCAAAGTTCAGTTCCACTGACAGTTCTTAGACATAACTCTTAGATATGCTGTTGCTGCACTACTTGTTCCACAACAGACTGATAAAGTAACAGAGAGAAAAATTATTAGCTAGCAAAATGATAAAGTCATTTATAATCATCATTTTAAATGGATACCATCACGCAATGATCATACTAATTTACATTTTTCTGAACAATCAATAAACATCAATTCTGTATACTCAATTAACCCAGGAAGGGAGACATCAAAATCACTTCAGTACCAACATTGATGACAGAATACAATAATTCCAAATACATGGAAAAACTCTTTAAAAATCAAGGTTTTATTAAACTAAATAATGTAATACTGTACTCCTTATGGGCTACAAAAATATGCAGCAGAGACATTTCTTTCTCTGCAATAACAGGAAATTTAATACACTTTTTAAACAGAGTACTGTAAAGCTTCATCCTGTTTTTTCACCTAAATACTGTATTAGGTGAAGGAGGTAACTGGATTGTCTGGTTTTACACTGTTGAAGATTTAGGAGTAATTTACATGGTATTTTTTATCAAATATGTGAGCAAGGTAGGTGACCTTGCCAAGCAACATTGCCACATTTTTTATTTTTGCCATTCAGATAAGGCAACAATCAAAAGAAAAAAGCAGTCTCATTAAATAAAATGACAATGCCCTTCTGTATATCATTTTGCCTACTGCATTAAAATCAATGCTTCTTGTCTTTACAAATTTCTTATAAACCTATATAAGAATGAAGGGTTATGAAATTAAAAGACAAATTTTAAAATTAATTTGTATTTTTCATAGCTAAAAACCTGCAGTCTTAAAAATTAGGATAACTACTACAAGTCCCAGCTGGAAACAGTAAAAAAACAATAGAACTGCTTATGCAAGGAATTGGTGGGCATCAAAATCAGTCATGGGGAAGAGTGAGAAGAGGCCAGCAACCTAATCTCAACTCGGACATAGTTATTTTCTTCCAGACCAGGGTTAACTGACAGAGGGTGGCTAGACTTGTAAAATGGGCAGTAATGTTAGAACCACAGGATGTTAAAAGAAAAATACAAATTACTTTTAAACATTTGTCATTTGTTCAGGCGGAACAAAACCTGGGTCTTAACATTTGGATAGACTACTTTTTGGACCATTATTGTCATTATTATTAAAAATTATTAAAACAGGTTAAACAAACCACTGAGCTGGCTATCAGCTCTCATAGGGCTGGCCTGAAAGATTTGGATGAAATGACAGGTCTAGGCCAGAGGCCTAGCAGTGGAACAAAGAGTCATTCTGTATGGTGAAGAATGAATGAAAATGAAATTAAAACTTTCACAGCATACACTCTCACTGGAAACACACCCACACAATAAATACATGTATACGTCATGCTTCCATTTGTACTCATTAAAAAGGTATACAGTATCAAAATTCAGAATACATGATGTAAAATTTTTCAAATTTTAGTAGTTTTAAATTCATTAGACACCTGTTTTTGTATTTTTTATTATTTACTTTATTTTTATATTTTATAAATTAAATCACAGCTCCTCATGAACATTAAAATTAGTATTACTGAAAATGTAGAAGATTCTGACAAAATTTCTTGTATTGATCTAATTCCAAAATTTGATAATCGCTGCAGGTTATATTTGACATTCACACAATACATGCTTGACTGTTATCAGCACTTTGCAATCTGGGCATGGGAAGGAGGGCCACATGGACTGTTCATTAAGTGTCCATGTGTCAAACGAGTATGGCCTATTCAAGGCACATCAGAATTACTTGTGTTTGTCTCTCTTTGACATGATGAACTCCATTTTCCAACTGTGGATTTTATCTGTTTTAATTTTATTTTCATGTTCTTCCTTCTATATATTTGCCATTCACTTACAATGATTGTTTTATATAATCCTATACAGTCACTAAAGGGATGTCTACATTTACTCTGTCATGTGGACCGTTTCTTTAGCTGTTTATCAGCCTCTTCACTTCCTTTAATCCCTACTTGAATATATTTCAATTTTTTTCCATTATTATACAATTTATGGAGTGAAAACTTAATTTGTTGTACAAAATTATTTTTTAAATTCTAACTGGATGAATAGCACTTCTGGAGTTGCTTATAAATCACAAAATTATTAAATGAGGCCTCTAATTATTTTTATGGCTGACGCTGTTGCACACAACTCAGCTGTAAATACTGAGGCATTATCTGGTAGAGAGAACTGATACGTTTGTCTTGGGATACCGCAGCATATCCCACTCCACATTGTGACTTAGATCTGTCATGTATATTGTGCCATGTGGACCTTTTTCAGATTATATGTTCTACTGCATGTTGTCTATGGTGTTCTTGGGTATATGAGCAACTTTTTGATAAATATTTTAAGTGTGGTACAAATTCTCATTTTATTCACTGTCCAAGAAGGAGTAATTTACTATTAAAGGTAACTATTTATATTTAGCGACATCAAACAATCTTCTAACTCTTAATTCGAAAGGGGATGGATGATTGTTTGTAAACACATCTTAATCCACATAATTTTTGGTTGGGGAATCATTTGTCTGAATTCTCAGAGCACTCTTCAGTGTTACTAGCTCTTTATGAAGAGAGAGTTAGTTCGCCACATTCAACATGTAAAGATGACGGTGATGATGATCTAAAGGTTCATTATGAAGTGGGTCTAAAGTTTTTTTAACATTGCCTCTGATGCCGAGCCATACATTTCGCTTCATATTCAATGATAGACAGCACGTTGCTTTATACAGTTGCACAGTAAGAGTATCGCTCCCCAACTACTGTTTGATAGTTTTTACTTAGGTTTAATGCTCTTACATTTTGAATTCATGTATGATATGTGGGCTTTCCAGTTCAAGTGAGTATCAAATACTGATCCAAAATTTTCCTTTGGCCAACTGGTATGGAATGATTTCTGATTTTTAAATATTTCTTTTTCACCTTTTTTCCACTTTTTTACTTTTTATAAAACATTACTGCTTGAGTCCCATTCATCTAGAAAATTTAAAAGCCTATGGATAAGGCCCATTCATCTAAAATATCATAGTTTTATTAAAGATTTGCTCTGCATGTTTTATGCGATGTTGAATAATGTATGGCAAAAATTATCCACATACAAGTTACTTTTAATTCGGGGACTGGTAGATTATTACTGATATCATTTATTTTTAAGTGAACAGTGGGCAAAATCACTATACATTGCTACCCTTCCTAGGTACATTACTTTGTGTGAAATGTAAAGTGAACAATACACCACTCAATTCTTACTTGAAAAGTGCAATTTGTCAGAAAGTTTTGATAAACCTAGGTAAATGTCCACAGATGCTGTTTTTATGCAATGTTTTTAATACTGCATATCCTTGTAGTATCATATGCCTTTTCAATGTCAAAAAAGACAACTACAGTAATTTGTTTTACAAACCACTCTTGTATGTGGTCTTCCAAGTTAGACAGAGAATCCAGTGTAGATTTGTTACATTGTGACCCAAACTGAGTAGGAGTCAAAATTTTATTTTCAAATGTGCCATGTTAGTTGAGCACATTACCATTTTTTTCTAGTAATTTGCATAAACAACTTGTTAAAGAAATTGGTCTCATAATTGCTTACATTACTGTCTTCTTTTCCAGTTGAGGATAGGAATAATTATAGCTTTTTACGCCATTCATCAGGTTATAAATTTTGTAGCCATAAGTGGTTATAAACTGTATAAGTATGACTTCTACAAGGTGCTAAATGGCAATCATTTCAAACAAATATTGTCCTCCAGGGAAGATCTATTGCTGTTCAACAGAGCAAATTCTAACTCTTCCATAATAAATTTTCTATTACAATATATATCTTCTATTATTTAAAATTTATTGTTATTAATTCTATACTATTTTTCTTGTGGAAATGCTCATCTAAATTCTTGTCCTACTTACTTGTACTAAATTTTCCTATCACACAGCTTATTTCTTTGGATCAAGTATTCTTTTCCCATCTTTTATTATGGCATGTCTAGGTGCTTTTAACAAAGGTACCATCTATTTCCTGCATTTTTCCCATATTTTTTTGTATGACCATATTATCAGAGAGATCTGATACATATTTCCTCCATGAAATGACTCTTCCTGAATCTACTTTCTTTAAATTTTGCAGATATTTTGTTATAGAGATGTTTTAATGTACCAGTTTAATACTAATAATAGTAAGTTTTTTTTAAACTTCCTTCTAATATAGTTAATGTTTTATTTACTTTACTGAACTCTATTCAAATTATCTAATTGTCTTCCAATTTGGTGTTTTATTTTATTAATTTGTTAGTTTTTGAGACCCCATGGACTTTGTGTTTTGTTGGATGAGATTTTCATTTGGTATTGCTTTTATCAGGCAGCATTTTTAATAAAATTAACAAAAACTTATTAGTTTCATTATGGTTATTTAAATATTCAAAATGGTGGGATATTCCTAGTGTAGAATCCATATCGTTCCCAATCTGCTTTATAAATGTTATATTGAGGACATGTTTAAGGGATTATTTTGTAATAATGAAGTGTATTGGGAAATGATCACTGGTACAAGTCATCAATCATTCCAATGCAGTCTATCAGTCTATTATGTTGTACAGAGTTAGAGTCAATTGAAGAAAATGTTCCATGTGTTTTTTTGAAAAATATGTGCTGATTTACGCTGTTATCATTTATACAGCACATGTTTGAATCTGTTATTCTATTTACTTCTGCCTCTATTTGAGGTTGCATAATTACAGTCTCATATTGGGTTGTGCGATTAAATCACCTACTACTAATGTAGGTTCTTTGGCATTATTTATAAAAGGATTTTGACAAAGGAAAAATCTATTTCTGAGGAGGGCCGTGTCACCGGTGAAATAAATCCATTCAGCACTTATTTCTAGGTAATTCCGTTGCTAGATACCAGAGAAAAGCTAAATGTAAAGCTGGGTTACTACCCCCAGAGCGACTCAAGAAATGGAGTCGTACGAAGGGACGCTGCAAACAACCTTAAATAATGCCTGCAGTGCACCACATAAGGTGCATTGACGGCACTAACCCCCAACGGGCTCAGAATTAGTATTAACATGGAAAATCGTTTGTAGACAATCCAAAATGGCTGCTCTGTTCTGGAGGCTGAAATGTCGTGTTGCCTTCTGACTGGGGCTTCTTCAGGAAACGAAAACGACTGACATTTTGATCTCGTCCAATGTGCGAAACTGAGAGGAAACCTGATGTGACGCTCAGGCACAAGCTGTAGCGTCGAGGTCACTCATTTTAAATAAAACAAAAAAGCCTGCACTTCCTACAACAAAACGACGAGAGGCGCCAATAGACAATTCAGTTCATATAAGTATTAGGATTTTCCAGGCAACAGCAATATCGAGGATTTTGCTAACACCTGTGCACTGCCCTCCTTGTTCAGTCTCCACATGCCTCCCACAGCCCAGTGGATAACGCATTGTGTACATGATCCAAATCACAACAAACATCATACATACAAATATACATGTACATACATATATAAATACATATGTACACACTATTTATTGGTCACATCACTTCATTTTATTTATTAATCATTTCCTTCATGAATTCCTCATTACTAACATAATTTATTTTCTTCCATTAGCTGAATGGCCTTGTTGGCCCCAGTGCCTGAGCTTTGCCTAAATATCCTTCCCATCCATCCATCATCCATTCGATGTGGATGTTATCGGTTTAATGGGTTCCTTAAACAGGATGGATACTCTCCCTCGGACCCGACGTTGTTCGACAATCATCGCCGGTGTCAATGGGCCTAGCCTATCAGGCGAACATTTCGGCCGGATGTACAGCTTTCTTTGGGAAGAAAAGGAGGGACTTCTTTCTGAACCATCTGCCTCCGCATTATCCGGACATTCACAAGAGGGCTCTGTTGAGGGCGCCATTGGTGCTCAGCAACAGTCTTTTCAGGGAAGAAGATGTAGTGTCTATGGTAAATTTTGTTTCCTCTTCATCGGTTGTCGAGTCACAACAAGCAATGATTAGGGTGACAGCGCAGAACGCCAGATCACCGAGAGGTTCCAGGATGACATCGCCATCTAAGCGGACTCGTTCCAAATCTCCAATTAGGTCCCCCAAGAAAGTCCGTTTCTCATTCAAGTCTTCAGTTCCTGCTTCGGATCCGAAACCTTCTGTCCTTAAGAATGGTTTTCGGAAGTAGGAGACATTCCCCTTGTCTGCACCAGTAGGAGGTTGCCTAGCTCCATTCTGGGAAACCTGGAAGGAGTGTGGCGCGGAGAGTTGGGTAGTGGAGGTGTTAAGGAGGGGGTACAGAGTCCCTTTTTACTCTCTTCCTCCTCTATCCAACTCACTGGTTCATCTTCCTAGTTATTCCCCTTCTTCTATCAGGGGAATAACTTTGGCAGCAGAAGTCCGAGCCCTTTTAGAGAAGGGAGCATTAGAACCCGCCCCTTCCTCCCCAGGGTTTTACAGCCGGATTTTTGTGGCACCAAGTCGGGAGGATCTTGGAGACCCATAATAGATCTCTCGAGTCTCAACTGGTTCATCATCTCCCCAAAGTTCCATATGGAAACTTCACAGTCGGTGCTGTGGTCGGTCCGGAGAGACGACTGGATGATTTCAGTGGACCTCAAGGACGCATATCTCCAGGTTCCGGTTCATTCAGAATCTCGGAAGTTCCTTCGCTTCTCGGGTCCAACTGGAACATTTCAGTTCAGAGTCCTCTGCTTCGGTCTGACCACAGCACCTCAGGTTTTTACGAGGGTGATGTCTCCTATATCAGACATAATGCATCATTGGGGTTTCAGAATGAGGCGCTATCTCGACGATTGGTTAGTTCAGGCTTCGTCAGTAGACGAAGTTTTGAAGGCGAGGAACTTCTTACTAAACTTATGTCAGAAGTTTGGAATTCAAATCAACTTGGAAAAGAGTTCATTAATTCCAGCTCAGACAAAGACGTATTTGGGAATAACAATTCAGACGCGTCTTTTTAGGGCTTTCCCGACGGAGGAACGAGTCTTGGCAATTCTGAGCCAACTGGAAACATTCCTATCAAACAAATCAACCTGTGAGCCTATGGAAGAGCTTGCTGGGCAGAATGGCATCCCTCTCACTCCTAATTCCAGGGTCTCGTCTCTGGATGCATTCTCTTCAGTCATGTCTCAGGAATTGCTGGGACTTTCGGGAAGAGAACGTGTTCATAGTCTGGGACGATTCTTGCCTGAAGGATCTTCGGTGGTGGTCAGAAGAATATCATTTGATCATCGGCGTGAGATTGGACTCCCCCCTTCCAGACGTTCATCTGTACACAGATGCCTCAGATCAGGGTTGGGAGCAACCCTGGAGGAATGTCAGGCCAGGGGCCTTTGGATGGGTCTGGATCGGAAGGAGTCCATCAACCACAGAGAACTAAGAGCGGTAGAAGAGGCTCTAGGTTGCTTCAGTAGATCAAATAAGCAACAAGACTGTAGCTTCTTTCTCATGACACAATGTAACAGCAGTGTCATACCTCGAAGAAGGAGGGGGACAAATTGCAAAGAATTAAACCAAATCGCATAGAGAATTCTCTGCTGGTGCGAGATCCACAGGGTTACTCTCATTCCCCAGTTTGTGTTGGGAAAACTCAATGTCTTGGCAGACGCCCTAAGCCGATTGCAAGAAGTTCTGGGAGGAGAATGGACACTAGTGCAGGAGAAAGTTCAACTTCTATTGAAGAAATGGCCAGCAACGATAGACCTATTCGCTACAAGCTAAATTTTCGCCTCCCAGTATATTTCTCCCCGGTAGAAGATCCCATGTCTTTTGGAACGGACGCCATGCTGCACTCTTGGAACGACATGCAAACGTATGCATTCCCTCCATTCGAAATGATTCAGCAAGTGCTGATGAAGCTCAGGAACTCGAACAACACCCAAATGACGTTGATTTGCCCTTTCTGGCCCCAAAGACCTTGGTTTCCGGACCTTCTGGATTTGCTGACAGATGTTCCGGTATTCCTTCCAGAGAGGAAAGATCTCAGACAGCCACACTTCCATCACTTCCACCGGAACCTCCGCGTGCTGAAGCGAGCTGCATGGAGACTGTCCAGCGAGCGGCACGTCATGCCAGACTCTCTAAAGCAGTGGCTTTCGCCAACTGTCTTGCTGTCTGAGAAGATCAACCAGGAAACTGTATCAGGCCAAGTGGGCAGTTTACGCAGTTGGTGCGGAACCAAGGTCATCGTATTTCACTTCCAACAGTAGCGAAAGTAGCGGACTTTCTCCTCTTTCTTAGGAGGGAAAAGAAACTATCGTACTCTGATCACAGGTTACTGAATCGATGCTTAGTAGTACATTCCGTTTCCATCTTCTGGAATTAGCGACCAGCAGAATCCTTCCACGATCTTCTGGTCTTTTTAAGATAGAACGCCCAGTTCTTCCAGCCGGCACCATCATGGGGGATTTAAGCGGTGGTATTAGGTCTCCTTAGATCGTCAGCATACGAGCCATTAGAATCACTGTCGTTAAGGCAATTGACAAAAAGGTATTGTTTTTGGTTGTGCTGGCCACAGCTAAAAGAGTAGGAGAAATCCGGGCTGTTTCAAGAACTGTATCCTTCTGAGGGAAAGATATTTTTCTG
>NC_089745.1:61084033-61146533 GCF_040412425.1 Macrobrachium rosenbergii | reverse complement strand
GATATTCCCACGATGGAAACATATCAAGAAGTATTAATCAGCATGTTCAGGTCTTTTAGCAATATTCCTCAAGGATAAACCTACTTACATGGCCAGGAACCCTTAACAGTTCATTGGATTTCTACTTTTTAATAATTAATTGATTTCTCTTATGGCATTCTACAGTAATATCTGGCTATTTCTTTGCAGTGAATTTTTTTTTCATTTTGATAAGGTATTAATTATTTCATTTAATACAGTATAGTACAGTATTTTAGAATAGTACTGTACTCACAATATGTATCAAGATGTACCATGCCATTCTTGTTTGTTGCATTTTATTGGTTTTCTATCTGCATTATGTTATTTCATTTTGAATCTTCTTTGAATATGATTTGCATATACAGTACTGTATGTTGAAACTATTTAAGAAAAGTGCATAGCATTCAATAATCTGCCATTTTACCACAGGTATTTAGGATGAGACTTACTCCTTTTATGCTCACTGCCCAGTATACAATTAATGGTGTACGACCAAAGAATGGAAGGAGACCTTGTCGCCACCCATTTCCTTTTACCAACATACTTCCCATATCTTTAAGGGATCATGTTTCTGGGAAGAGTGATAAACAGAAGAGTAAGTTGAACTCAAATTTTTGTTGTTTCTGTTAATAGTAATTACTTGTCTGGAATACTATATGTTGATTTTTGACACTTGCACAGTAATCAATAAAAACATCTGTTGTGCTATATTGGGCTTTTAGGGGAACTGCATAGTGAATGAAATGTAAGTGGCATGTAACTGCTGGATCAAAGCAAAACCTGAGCCCTTTTAAATTTGCTCTCTGGCACCCACTTTAAAGAAGAGGGGATAGTTGATATGTGAGGAAACTGTTTTTATTCAGGTGAACCAAATTTATTTGTTTCTACAAAAATACAAACTACGATTCTTCCTACACGAATACAAACCATCAGTCTTTACACATGGGATTAACTTTCAGCAAGCTGGAAATCTGGCTGTTAAACTTTTCCGAGGGGGTTATGGTAACAGTTACTGATGGTAGTGGGGAAGCACCACCAACACCAATTTGGTGTACGTTCAGTTCTACGCAGTTTTCTTTTGGCCACGGTCTGGTATGGCTGTGCATTTATTTCTCTGTCCTGCTGTTTGACTGTCTCATATGTGTTTGAATATATTTTTTATTTTTTTGCTTATACTTTGCATATATTGATATACCGAAAGACTTCAACATGTTTTTCTGTCTCACAAATGATATACAAGTACCATCCGACTTACAGCCTGCTCGACATATGACCACTCTTACTTACAACCATAATTCTGGCAGTGGGGCTGGGTGGGCTGATGCACACAAGTACACACCATATGACAGTTGACCACTGAGTTACTTGGCAATGTGCCATCTCAGGAGAGCTCTCTCATCACTGGCAGCATCAGTTTGAGTTACCCTTCCCTATCAGCAGCATCATAGGGTATCAAAACATTATGGTCAAAAGGTTGAAATAATTGTACATTACATTACAGTACTATTTAGGTACTTTATATAGCAAAGATTTGTTATTATGCCCTACCCAGTATATTGACCTCTTTCTAAGATCCGACTTGCATCCATTTTGACTTACAACCGGTTGGTCGGAACCAAGCTCGGTCATAAGTAGGATGGTACTTGTATTCACTTATTCTTGCTTCGTAGCCATATTGACTCATTTTTGCTTGTATAAGTTTTGGAGCCTTTCTCTTTATATATCATTTGTTCCTACGCAAAAAGAAACCCATGGTCTTTACAATGGGATTAACTTTCAGTGAGCTGGAAATCCAGGCATTAAACTTTTACAATGAGGTTATGGTAACAATTACCAATGGTAGGGGTGGAAGCACCGCCCACGAAGTCGTTATACATTCAGTTCTACGCAGTAGAAAATCTGAACCTGTATACCAACTTGGTGGGCAGTGCTTCTGCCTTTACCATTGGTAACTGTTACCATAGCCTCCTTGCAAAAGTTTAACTCCCGGATTTCCAGCTCGTTGAAAGTTAATCCCATTGTAAAGACCAAGGGTTTGTATTCGTGTAGGAACAAATGATATATAAGGAGAATGGCTCTAAAACTTATACAAACTAAAATGAGTCAATATGGCTACGCAGCAAGAATAAATGAATACAAGTACCATCCTACTTATGACTGAGCTTGGTTCCAACCAACCAGTTGTAAGTCAAAATGGATGTAAGTCGGACCTTAGAAAGAGGTCAACATACTAGGTAGGGCATAATGTCAAACCTTTGCTTTTCTCTGTCCTGCTGTTCAACTCTTTTCTGTTTGAATATGCTCGTTTTTATAATGTATTTTGTATTTTTGTTTATACTTTGCTTATACTGATATATTGATACATTTCAACGTGTTTTTCCATGTCTCACGAGTGATATATTCGCTTATTCTTGCTATGTAGCCATATTGACTCGTTTTTAGCCAGAATAAGTTTTAGAGCTTTTCTCTTTATATATAATTTTACTTACTTTTTCGTATTTACGCAAACCCAGCACCTATCTCCTTGGTGTTTTTTTCGTGTATTCCGTTTTCTTTATTCACGTAACTGTGGGAAGGGGAGGGATAGTTTCCTACTCTCAATGCCATCTGTTCTGTTTTTAGACATCTCTCAACCTTGTTTAAGAACTTCCCTCTTCGACATTCTTTTCCTCCTTATTCTGAAATGCCTTTTCATGAACAAACAGTGTTTTTTATTTTTGACTACACAATTTCTTGGAGTGTTGTAATGTGTTAGTCTCTCAGATGTTGCGTAATTGAGGGGATTGAGACAAGGCGGTTATTCGTGTTTTCAGGCGAGGGTTTCTTATTCAGTCGTATGAGGATACTTCTTAACTAAAACTAGTAAGTTTCCCCCTCTCCCTCAACATGGAGGTTGATGTCAACAAGATCTTTGACAGTGCTTTTGGTCCGGACTTGCTCTCCAGGACCAGTGGGAGTTCCTGTCTGTGGTTCCTGTCTTGTTTCTTGCCCCGTCTTTGTTGGGGGGGTCGAAGGCTCGCTCCCTTCCCCTCTCTGAATGTCGTTCTTGGCCTCCTGAACAGTGGAGGTTTTTTGCCAAGAGGAAGCATCAGAGGAGGGAGAAGGCGCCATCTTGGAAGGGGTTTTCTCCTCCTTCAGTGGCTGCTTCTCAGTCTCCTTCTGGTTCTTTCTATTCCCAATCTTCCTCCAGTTGCTTCTTCTTCCTTGGAAGATTTTACCCCCTTCCCATTCTACACTTTTAAGAGGTTAGATTGGGTTTGGATTAAGTTGGGTACTTACCTAACTTAGCCTAGACTAACTAGTTCTAGTCTAACCTACCAGACTTGCATTTCAATATCCTGGAGCTACTTGTCTAATGGCATCAACCAGAAGGTAGTCTCCTGCTCTACAAGGGGCTAGGTTGGGTTAGGTTTGGTTGGGTACTTGGCCTAGCCTAACTAGTTCTAGCTTAACCTTACCAATCCTGCACTTCAGTATCCTGGGACTTCGTCTGGGACTTCGTCTTTCATGGCATCAGCCAGAAGGTAGTTACCTGTTCTTCAAGGGTCTAGGTTGGGTATTTAACCCAACCTATCCTAGACTAAGCTAAACCTAGCCTAGCCTTATCCACACCTCAATAACCTGGATCTTGTTAGATCTCAAAGCCTCAGGATCCAAGTATAGGCGTTCCGTAGTGTCATTAAGAAATGATACCATGGTAGTTCCTTAGTCAACAAGAGGAGTGCGGGGGTGCCTAGTGTCCTATCATCTCCTCAATTGATGGTGCGGGTGCACGGGTTTGCAGTAGCGTACTCAGCACAGTGGTCAACTAGACACACTCCAGGATGATGGATGTATGACAGAAAAGTTTGGTTTCACATCCATGATTCAAGTCTTGCACTTACAACTTCCCGTCATTTTGCCTGATTCATCGGGAAATCAACAATACCTCCAAACTAAGTTCCAACAATTTGTGTTTGATTCCTACTCAGTCAAGAACCAGTGTCTAGGAGCTCCATTTCTTTTGACTTGATGTAGTTACACTCTTCCTGTGAGGAGTGGGAAATGTAAGCAGTAGCTGCTGCTGCTGTAATTACCAGTTGATCCACAACCCAAGGAGAGAATATTATGCCCTGTAAAAAGTCACTAGGTGAACTGCTTGAGACCAGAGGTCTTTATGCATATGCACAGGACTACCACTGCTCATTTATATTGTTAAACAAATGGCTGAGGTTTCTGGGACACTCACAGGCCATGAGTTTGGGGTTAATTATAATTAATTGGTTAGTATGAAAAACCTTTATTTTGTTCAGGGATATGCCCTGTATTTTGCATTGTAGCGCTTTATATTTTCTTCTGGTCCTGTAGACTTGTTTTAATTTTCCTAAAGTATATTTCTGAGCTCAGCCCCGTGTCACCCGGTGAAATTCCATTCTTACACGAATTTCTAGGTATAAATATTGCTAAATATACCAGAGAAAAAAAGCTTCAGGAATGCTGGAGTTACTACCCCCAGATCAAGCATCTTCAATGAAGACGTCGGTATAACCAAGGGTGAGTGAAGGAATCACAACCACAGAGCCACACTCGATAGACATCCCCATGTCAAGATCCCCGGGAAGAGCGAGGGGCCGTACCAGCGTCCACGCTCACCAGCCCGCCACACGGCGACTCAGCGCCATCTGAACTCATTCCATTTCTAGCACTTGATTGTGACGCTTGCTGTTTTCTGTTTGGCTTGTGTTTCGGCTTATTTTCATCTGCAACACCCAGTCTCGTGCGGTGGGCCAACCCTCCACCTCAAGGCTCAACCCCACCAATACGTGCTGGTTCAACCAGCCCAACCCCTGCTGCACCATCGTGCGTCTCCTCCCGGTACAATTCCACCTATGAGGGCCGTGGGGGCCTTTCACGGCCTTAATAGAAGCGCAAGGGGCAGAGGTCGCGCCCCATACAGAGGTAGAGCTGGATCTGCCTCTCGGGAAAATCAGGCCGTGGTAGAGGAAGCAAACCCTCTTCCTCCCACTGAGACCAGTCAGGTAGGTGGTCGCCTCTACTGGTTCAAAGACCAGTGGACCTTCAGCCCCTGGGCACACAGCATTGTGTCCAAAGGTCTGGGTTGGAGCTGGATCAAGGATCCCCCTCCTTTGACCAGGTTTTACCAACCCTCCTCCAAAACCCTACAGGATTTTGTGACGGAGCTTCTCAACAAGAGAGCAATAAAGAAAAGTAAGGCACCTCAAATTTCAAGGCAGGTTGTTCACTGTTCCAAAGAAAGATTCCGGTCAACAAAGTGATTCTAGATCTATCACGTCTAAATCGCTACATAAGATGCGACAAGTTGGTAGCTCAGGTGCGGACTCTACTTCCGCGTGGAGCCGTCACCACCTCTATCGATCTTTCAGACGCTTACTATGACGTCCCGGTTGCGCGCGAACTTCTCTCCTTCCTGGGTTTCAAACTCGGGAAACAAGCCTACTCCTTCAAGTCATGCCTTTCGGACTCAATGTAGCCCCAGAATTTTTACGAAACTGGCGGAAACAGTGGTTCAGCAACTACGGTCCGGGGAATCTCCCTGGCGGCTTACCTGGGCGATTGGATAATCTGGGCTCCGACAGTTCAGGAGTGCGGAAGGCTACGACCATAGTGGTCAAGTTCCTGGGTCGTTAGGCTTTCAGTTGAACAAGGAGAAGTCCCGCCTGACTCCGGAATCCCGGTTCCAGTGGCTAGGTCTCCAATGGGACCTGACCTCATTACAGGCTGTCCCTCCCGCCGTCAGCGGAAGGAGATTGCTGCGCTACCAGGAAATTTTTGAAGGACAAAGCAGCTTCCGCGGTCTCAAGAGAATTCTCGGCTCCTTCAGTTCGCCTCAGTGACGGACCTGCTCTTGAAAGCGAAACTAAAAGATATAAACAGAGTGTGGCGGAGGCGAGCCAATGTCAGGCTCAGAGACAGGGTCTCTTCAATCCCCCTTGAATCTTGAAAGACAAGGCTCGGCCATGGTCCACAGCCAGTGGCCTGTCGAAGTCAGTTCCACTCCAAATTCCCCCTCCGGCGTTGGTAATCCACGGACACTTCATTAAGCGGTTGGGAGGGTACTCACCAAAACAAAAGTCCAAGGAACGTGGTCTTCAATGTTCCAACAGTTTCATATAAACACCTTGGAAGCTATGGCAGTGTTTCTAACGCTCAAGAAACTTCGCCCCGCCGGCCAGATTCACATCAGGCTTGTGCTGGACAGCGCCGTGGTGGTTCATTGCATCAACAGGGGCGGCTCCAAATCAGGTCGCGTAAACCAGGTGATGGTAGCTATCTTCTCCTTGGCGAACAAGCACGGCTGGCATCTATCAGCCATCCACCTAGCGAAGTGCGGAACGTGGTGGCGGACTCCTGTCCAGGACTACTCCGTTGGAGCGGAGTGGTCTCTGGACGGGACTCCTTCAGTTGGATTAGCCGCGGGTTCGGGCCTCCAGGTGGATCTGTTCGCCATGGAGAGCAATCACAAGCTTCCTGTTACGTGGCTCCCAACCTGGACCCCAGGCTTTAGCCACGGATCGATGTCCATAGATTGGAATTGTTGGGAGAGGATCTACCTGTTTCCTCCAATAAACATGTTGTTAAAGTTCTGCACAAACTCAGGTCATTCAACGCCAACTAGCTCTGGTAGCTTCCTATTGGCCGAAGAGCAACTGGTTCCCTCTGCTACAGGAACTCAAGTTGCGGTGTCATCAGATACCCAAACCCAGACTGACCCAAGTAGTACAAACAAAGACTGTGTCAGCTTCATAAAATTCAGAATGCTCTGGTTTTATGGACTTTATAAAGTTTGCTGCAAAGAAAGGGAGCAAACATTGACCCGTCAACACTCTGTTTTGGAATCAGACAAGAGATTCTACTCTCAGACAGTATGACTCAGCAGTCAAAAATTGGCATCCTTTTTAAAAGGCATCTGGAGCTCAAACTATGACAACCAACCTA
The DNA here is from genome assembly GCF_040412425.1 of Macrobrachium rosenbergii. Lineage (NCBI taxonomy): Eukaryota > Metazoa > Arthropoda > Malacostraca > Decapoda > Palaemonidae > Macrobrachium > Macrobrachium rosenbergii. Next base: position 61,139,555 of record NC_089745.1, on the reverse strand, counting down.
TCAGTTACTTTCTTTAGGTCATTGTTTGAAAAAGGCCTTGCCCGGCCACTATTACTACAGCTAAATCAGCCTTAAAGAAGGTATTTTTATGCGGTTTCAATATCGACCTTACAGATTCATACTTCTCCTCCATCCCTAGAGCATGTGCCCGTTTGAGACCAGTAACTCACCCACATTCCGTTACCTGGTTCCTCAACGATGTTTTGAAATTAGCCACTGACACTGATAACTCTCTATGCTCATATCTGGATCTGTTAAGGAAAACCTTGTTTCTGATTAGCTTGGCTTCAGGTGCAGAATTTCAGAGCTATCGGCCCTCACTAGAGGTGATGATCATGTTGATTTCCTTCCATCCGGAGAAGTCCTCCTTTCCCCTGATCATACGTTCCTAGCAAAGAATGAAGACCCTCAGGACAGGTGGTCCCCCTGGAAGGTGGTGCCTCTTCCTCAGGACCAGTCATTATGTCCAGTATATACCTTAAAGTCTTACCTACAAAGAACTCCACAGTTTAAAGTCGGGTCCTCTTTTTATCAGGGAGAAAGGTGGTACTCTCTCGTTGAATGCTATAAGACAACAAATTCTGTATTTTATTAAACAAGCTAACCAGTTCAGTCCCAAAGGTTCATGATATCCGAGCAGTAGCTACCTCCACTAATTATTTTTATAATATGGATTTTGCTGAACTTACCAAGTATACAGGATGGAAATCACCTCTAGTGTTTAAACGCCACTATTTAAAAATCACTTGAAGCTCTGAAATTTTCTACAGTGGCTGTGGGAGTGTCATCTCCCACCTTAATTATCCTTATCCTTTCCTTCCCCTGCCCGCCTGCCTCATTTATTTCACTGCCTGCCTTTCTGGATCAATCATGCCTCACTGCCTTGCTTCTCATAATCGATACTGGTATTTCCTGGTTATTGTTTGTCTTGTGGATCGGATTTGATATGTTGTGGATTTAGATTAAGTCAGAGGTACTGAAGCGGTTTTTATTTTGCCTCATGTACCTCAATTTCTGTCTTTAGATATATCTCGTTGTTCTTAGGTTTAAGTTTATAATTACTGGTTATTCTATTGGATTGTAGGGGCCCCTTTATTTTACCCCTAATTGTACTGTATGTTGGTTTTTCTACCTTGTTCTAGGTTAAGTTTACAATTTCATTGTATCTTTTGATGTGGGGTGTATTATTCCACCAGTGTTTACCTATAGTTAAGTCCAATTTTCATTGTTGAGATATTTTAATTAAATCTATTTTCCATAGCATGTGTTTCTTTCTGATCACCTTTTGTATACTGTTGTAGCTTTGCAGTCTTGGCATGATTCTCTGACACTATTTCACCGGGTGACATGGGGGCTGAGCTCAGAAAGGATTTTGACAAAGGAAAAATCTATTTCTGAGGAGGCCCGTGTCACCCGCAGACCTTCCCAGAGTATTTTTCAGAAGCCTGGGTATTTTCAGGGAGCAGGTTCGCCCCTGGAGTCGCCGCGTGGCGGTGGTGGCGTGGGCGCTGGTGCGGCCTCGCTCTTCCGGGGATCTTGACATGGGGATGTCTGTCGAGTGTGGCTCTGTGGTTGTGATTCCTTCACTCACCCTTGGTTATACCGGCGTCTTCATTGAAGATGCTCGATCTGGGGGTAGTAACTCCAGCATTCCTGAAGCTTTTTTCTCTGGTATATTTAGCAATATTTATACCTAGAAATTCGTGTAAGAATGGAATTTCACTGGGTGACACGGGGCCTCCCTCAGAAATAGATTTTTCCTTTGTCAAAATCCCTTTTTTGATAACTTGCAAATGAATGGTTTTCCAGTTGCTTTACTCTAGTTTCATTGTGGTGACCCTGTCTCACAGTGGGTGATGTTACTTTCTTATAGGAAGATAGATATTGCTGTTATTTTTAGTTTTATATGAGAACAGATTCTTTAGGATAACCTTGTAACTTGAGAGATGTGAATTGGTGGTTTAGTTGAATTACCTTTTATTCTTACAATAATAATTGGTGGTTCAGCTGAATTACCTTTTATTCTTACAATAATACAGTAATCCAGTTGCTTTCATAAAGTTTTGATTATCATTAATAAATGGTAATACATTTGTCACAGTCATAGGATTACAGTCACTCAGTTTTTTTATGGAAGAATGAAGGACACTTAGAATGAGGCTTACTTCCAGTATTATCACTGAGCAACTGAGAGATCAAAGATTAAGTCATTCAGATGGTGCATGATTGTCTCTTAATATATGAAGAACCAATTCTCACTACTGTATGTCCTTTTTGGGTGCCAAGTTTTCAGTCTAAGTGGATGAACCCACCATTATTTATCACACTTATGGTACCATGCCCTTTTTCAGAAGAGCATGTACATTATATTGCTTTTTCTCATACATTACTGTAACTGATTATCGTAAAAAGTCGAAATACCTTTGTATATAATTGTCTTTCTGTTGTACTGTTAAATTGTATGCTTCATAAAAGGATTTGATTTAATAAAAGGTTGTATGGTATCTTAAATTCACATGAGAAATAATTTAGAGGTATACAGCAATCTGTATTCTTATTGCAGAACTGACCTATGTTATTTTGACCTTAGGTTTAATAAAACTGTATATTTATTTTTCAATGTCTACTCTTTATAAAAAGTAAGTCTTTGAGGAAGGTTAATAGACATCATTTTACTTTTTCTTTTCTTGCATAGTTTGGTTTGATTTATGCTGTTTTGCCTATCTGTGATTTTACTATAAAGCAAAAAAGTAAACATTCAGAGTTTACTCAAATACTGTAATTGCATTTTTCAGATGTGGCTTGTATTCAAGAGTTGTCTGTGATGCTAGCCTGCTTGAAAGATAATGACTTTAGTGATTCACGCTGTTTCAAGGAAATTAATGCACTGAAGAGCTGCAATGAAAAGTATATGGTAAGATGATAAATTCCATCAACCTAATTACTCCTTCTTGATGATATAGTCTTCTGTTGGTCATGTTAACTGTAGTTATAACAAGAAGAAAAAAAATATTACAAACCCAGTAATTATATATGCCTATATTTATGTCCCAAATGTGCCCAGTTTCTCTAGTCTTTGCCTGTCAGGAAGAAGGAGGTAGTCCTATACATGAACCATCTGGATCCTCAAGTAGACTGAGAGTTGAAAGCCACCAGGGGATTGCCATGATCCTAGTTGCCTTGCAAGCAGGGAAAGTCATGACTCCTGTAACCTATTACTGGTCTAGGGAAAAGGTTGGCCAGTGTAGCAGGGCCCTGGGTCTAAGTGCCCTTCCTAAAAGAAGTGGTTTCTCATGTAAGGAACATTTTGGACAACCACAACATTATATATGCCTGAAGTCTGTAAATCAGTTAATTAAGTAGGAGATTTCATGTTGGAAGGCAGTTTAGTTTTGGTTGTTACAAGTAAATAGTTCAGGACTAAATGCTACCATGCCCTTCCCCTCCCCTTCTTATAAGAGAATTGATAAGGGTGATGCCCCATGTCACTGACAGGTAGAGGGTGCTCAGAGTTTATTCCTGTATTTAGACTGACTCCAGCAAGTACTTTGGCCCAAATATTGCTCAAAAAGAGGATTTAAGGATGGAAGGGAACCCAGTCATTCCACATGCACACCTCTAGAATTATGTCAGGCCTAGGTACATTGGATGAGATACTGACCCTGTCTGAAACTGGAGCTCTAGTGACTATAAGTCAGCTGAGCAGCCACCATAGGTCTTAAGGAGAAAGTGCCTAGGGACTTTTGGGTGACTTCCCTCAGATAGAATGAGGTAAAGGTAGTCTGTCTGCAACGGACACCTGCCCTCATTTCCTGGTAAACTGAGAAGTATTTCTGAAAAGCAAGGGACAGACTCATGCCCCTAACTTTGTGAGCCCTCACAAGGGAAAGAAGTCCAAGTCCTCCTCTGCAGTGGAAGAGTAGGCCCATCTGATTACTTCATGATGATAGGAAAGAGGCTGTTTGTAGATGCCTCCATTCTTGTGCTTACCTGTACTAAGGAAAATGTGCCTACACTTTGGTATCTTAATCTGGGAGTGACCTCTTTTCAAATAGTAACTAACAGTGCAAAGGGGCAAAGCAGCATCATATCTGGTTCTCCACCTAAAAAATCTTGGAGGAAGGGGATTGAGAAACTCTTGAACCACTTGTCTGGTATGGATAGATCCTGAGTTTTGCTACAAACTCAGGAACAAAGGAATGTGAGAGATCCCCCCCACCCCTTCCAAATGCTGGACAAGATATGACAGGCCATGCAACTCCCCCACCCTTTTCGATGAGGCCAGAGCTAAGAGGAAAGCAGTCTTAAGCGTAAGGTCTCTGTCCAAAGCCTGCGACAAGAGGTTTAAAAGGTGCCCTGGTAAGATTCCCAAGTACCAGGGACACACCCCACTCAGGGTGCCAAAGTTCCTGAGTTATACAATTTCTGAGTGTATGAAATTCCTCTTTAACATAGAAAATTCCACCAAAAAGAAGTGGTCTAGCCCTTTCAGCTTGAAAACCTGCAATAAGGCTGAGCGATAGTCTTACTGCAATGACTGAAGGGTGCTTGTCTCAGCAATGGGAGATGAAGTCTGTAGTCTGCTGAACAGAAACTCTGACCAGAGAAGTACCCCCTTCTGTGACACCAGTCACAGAATGGCCCATTTCCCCTGATACATGTTCGCTGAAGAACATTGAAGGTACCCTGACATCTCCCCTGCAGCCCTGCAAGCAAAGTCTCTCTTGTGGGAGATGGATAACCCCCAAGGGTGAAATTATAGGGAGTGAACTGCCTGATGGTACCAGCAAACGTGTTTGACACAGGAGGATGGGCCACAGGGGCAGCTGTCTTGTCACCTCAACCAGGAGATTGAAGATAAGATACCATTCTGCATGAGGCCAACTAAGCCACCAGAGTCATGCAAAGACCAGGGGTGACAAACACTTTTATCACCCTGCAAAGAAATCTGAAAGGTGGAAATGTGTACACAACCAGGTTGTCCCAGTGTGTTGAAACATATCTTCTATCACTGCCCAGGGGTCCAGGACTAGAAAACAGAAGACTGAAACTTATCTGTTCAACCTGTACGTGAATAGAATGAACTTGGGAGACTCATAACTTGAACACCTTCACTAATCAGTGGTGTAGGGACCATTCTGTCCCCACCACCTAATCCTAATGAATGAGCTGATCCACAATTACATTCCACCTGCTGGGAATGTATCTTGCTGTCAACTTGATGTCTTGAGAAACTGCACATTCGTGCAACTGACCGCCAACTGACTAGAGGGAGAAACAGTTCCTCCATTGCTTGTTGATGTAAACCTTGATGGTTATGTTTTTGTTCATCAGTACTATTGAGTGACCAGTCAGCTGTTCCAGAAATGCTAGCAACTTAGCCATGCTACCTGCATTTTCAGAGCATTGATGTCCTGATGAGGCGTGTCATTCAGAAATGAACTTTCCTCATAGGTGTGCTTTAAATAGATCCTTCATATTTATTTAAAGCTCGAAGGCATTCTCTTTGATGGATTCAAACACATTCTGTTCTGTCTCCATCTTCAGCGAATCTGTAATACAAGCTTGTTCGGTTGGGAGAGGTTGATCAATGGTCTCCAACCTACAGTCGCCTTATCCACCGGGAATATCCAACTGTAAAACCTGTGAGACATGCTCTACACGAATTCTATAGTGCCCGTCTCCGTCATTGCCTCCACCTCTACCGACATGGGCCAGTATATCCTTGATTCTGAAGGGTAAAATTGGAAACTGGTGTGTCTGAGAGGAGGGGGCCGAACATCTTAAAATGGAATCCTGTAACTGTCCCAAGTGATGGGTATTACCCAGGGTTCTGCTCCCTCTTAATGCCACATGGCCCAGTGGCAAGACAGGCAACCTCAGCAACCCACTCCCTTCTTGGTTCTGCCAGAGGGAGGTGGACAAAAGGGCTTGGAAGGTTCCCATCCCTCTAAGAGTAAGTATTTTCACTCCTTGTCTGATTTTTGTGGGGAGCAGGCTTCCTCACCATCCCAGATGTGGAAGGCTTAGCCAGACCCACTGGTTTTGGACAAATCTGCCTTCAAAGAAGCATTAGGCTTAAAGACCGTGTAAGTGATCAGGGAGTTATGGAACACTGGGACTCTCCAATCCACCACCACTTCCATTTTATTCTGAGGAAAGAGTAGGGAAGAGCCCAACACCAAACTGTTTCACTGTGAGAGGCTGCTTTCATGCATCACTTGCCTAAAGAAATGAGGCAATCATGTCTTCCTCTGAAGGACTAAGTTTACCCACTGGTTGCCACTCAAGTGTGCCAGGAAGGTTAAAGGTCTACCTCCTGACACCAGCAACCTCTGAAACACTGCCTTCCTGTCCCAAGATGAGATGCCCGACATGGCGTAGACGGTTAACACATTTAACCCTTCCACTGTAAATCTGTTTTTGCCACTGGTAACAAAGTCAGTATTCTGCTAATCATGTAACTGACAACTTTCTCATTACATTTTTACTTCAATAGCAACAACTAAACTTATTGGACACTTATGGGGTCTGGTCTTTCTGATAAGCAACAAAGACCCTACATTATAGCCTGCACTTTAATATTTTTCAGTAATTCCACATAGTTTCTAGCCTCAACTAACCTGTACTGTACACTTAACCTTCAATGTAAGAGATATATATAAAAATGTACCACATCTAAAATGGTAGCATTGGGAAAAATAGTAAGAATACGGTAGCTGGGAAGTAGGTATAATTCTGCTAAGTTAAGGTCCATGAGATGTTACTTTTGTACAATTATGTTACTCTGTTTTATTATAACAGAATGCTAAGATATCTGCATGAAATTTAGGTAATTATTAAAATACAAATATATTTAGGTAATCTTTTTACTAACTCATTTCAGTGTTATAACTCTCAAAGCATGAAATAATGCATAGAACATGGTTTTCAGGGCAGGATTTACATAGGTATTGTCTGCTTTTTATACCATGAAGATAGATATTCTACAAATGCTCTCCACATAGACGTGATAAAATGACATTACTTTTCATCTTTGGTTTTTTAGCATCAGTACCTTTAGAATAAAGAGACAATTATTTTTTCTTTGTGAAATTGTACATTTCAAGAGCATCCAAAACTCAAATTTGAATCAGATTCATTGCTAGATTATGGTACCATCTCATTTTTTGTTAATAGAATAGTAATGTATAACCCATGTTTACATTATAGTCTTTGATACATACCGGAATGTTGAAAAAATCGTATCTCAAATATGATCTAGCCTACACTAGGGTAATCAGTACCATCTATACATATATGGTAGCCTAGCCTACACTACACATTATACTCTTCATATATGGTATAGTAATTATTAGTGTCAGCTAATTCTGCAGGTTCAATGCAGATTGACTTATGATAATTCAGTAGAAAGAGAAATTGAATAACAAACAAGGCTTGGCCTACACTTTGGTATATCATATACGGTAGCCTAGCCTACATTATACTGTACTCTATTTTCACACATTAACCCTTAAACGCCTGCTGGACATATCATACGTCGACTAAAATTGTCTGTTGGGTGCCAAGTGGATGTACTGTCGTCGACTACAAAAAATTTCAACCTCCGGTCAACTTTGACTCGACCGAAATGGTCGAAAAACGCAATTGTAAGCTAAAACGCTTACATTCTAGTAATATTCAATCATTTACCTTCATTTTGCAACAAATTGGAAGTCTCTAGCACAATATTTCGATTTATGGTGAATTTTGAAAAAACTTTTTCCTTACGTCCGCTGTCAAGCGGTAACTCTGCGAAAATTTCAGAAATTCTTTCGTCATTTTGTCGTAATTTTTGCACTTTTATATTAGCCGTTACGTAAAGTTTTATATATGAAAATGTGTGCAATTTCATGTAAAATACAACAAAATACAACCCATGGTTGCAGCTTTTATCAGTTTGGAAATATTTTCATATAAATCTACGATAACTGCCAAAATTTCAACCTTCAGTCAACTTTGACTCGCCGAAATGGTAAAAAAAACGCAATTGTAAACTAAAACTCTTACATTCTAGTAATATTCAATCATTTACCTTCATTTTGCAACAAAGTGAAGTCTCTAGCACAATATTTCGATTTATGATGAATTTGTGAAAAAACTTTTTCCTTACGTCCGTTTTGAAATTCTTTAAATCCGTTGTCGTAATGTTTGCACCGTTTTATATTGGTCGTTACATAAAGTTTTATATATGGAAATGTGCGCAATTTCATGTAGAATACAACAGAAAATAACTCATGGTTGTAGCTTTTATCAGTTTTGAAATATTTTCATATAAATCACGATAACTGCCAAAATTTCAACCTTCGGTCAACTTTAACTCGACCAAAATGGTAAAAAACGCAGTTATAAGCTAAAACTGTTACATTATAGTAATATTCAATCATGTACCTTCATTTTGCAACAAACTGGAAGTCTCTAACACAATATTTCGATTTATGGTGAATTTCTAGAAAAAAAAACTTTTTCCTTATGTCTGCGCGGTAACTCGGCGAACATCTCAGAAATTCTTTTGTCACGTTAATCGTAATGTTTGCATCGTTTTACATTAGTCGTTACATAAACTTTTATATATGAAAATGTGTGCAATTTCATGTAGAATACAACAGAAAATAATTCATGGTTGTAGTTTTATCACTTTTGAAATATTTTCACATAAATCACGATAACTGCCAAAATTTCAACCTTCGGTCAACTTTAACTTTCGACCGAAATGGTCGAAAAAACGCAATTGTAAGCTAAAACTCTTACATTCTAGTAATATTCAATCATTTACCTTTATTTTGAAATAAATTGGAAGTCTCTAGCACAATATTTCCATTTATGGTGAATTTTTGAAAAAAACATTTTCCTTACGTCCGCGTGGTAACTCTGCTGAACATCTCAGAAATTCTTTCGTCACGTTGTCGTAATGTTTGCACCGTTTTATATTAGTCATTACATAAAGTTTTATATATGAAAATGTGCGCAATTTCATGTAGAATACAACAGAAAGTAACTCATGGGTGTAGCTTTTATCAGTTTTGAAATATTTTCATATAAATTACAATAAATAGAAAAAATTCGACCTTCGGTCAACTTTAACTCGACTGAAATGGTCGAAAACTGTAATTGTAAGCTAAACCACTTACAGTCTAGTAATATTCAATCAATTAGCTTCATTTTTCAACAAACGGGAAGTCTCTAGCACAATATTTCGATTTATGGTGAATTTTTTAAAAAAACTTTTTTACGTCCTCGCGTTACGGATTCATGCATCATATTGTGATAATATTTTCTCTGTGTTGCTTTGATCGTTTTACAATTTGTTATATACCAAAATCATCGCAATTTAGTGTACAATACAAAAAAAAAAAAATAATCCGTTAGCTTCAACCGTTTTGCTCACAGTGCGATTTGTATAAAATTATATATGAAACATTTTTTTTGCTCTGTCATATATTTCAATATTTATATATGATAATGATATTTTTTTCATTTCTGATGGTTGCATACTAAACTTCAGGCAATGACAAAAAAAGGAGCCAAAATGAACTCTTAATCCTAGAAACTAAGCGTGCTGTGATTTTTTGAAAAAAACTTTTTTTCCGCTTTGGCGCTTACTCCCGAACGCCGCCGGCATACGGGAGACGTTTTTGTAAATAGAGGCTCGGCGTTTAAGGGTTAACACCGTATTATACAAACATCAAAATAACGAATGTGCATCTTTTCCATGGATTTTTTAAAAGTTATGCTTTACTACACTGTATCCAATTGTATATATTCTCATATTGCTTTTGCATTATAAGTTGCGATCAAATGTTTTGGTTTGGGAATCGATCACGTGGTGTTTATTTCGCTTCATTTAACTCGGTTCAGAGTGCTTTTCTTGCTTCTAGTTACCGTAAATGAATCTCTAGATACTTTATTTATATGGGACAGGGATGTTTTTCGTTATACGAAGTGTTTTTAAGTTGAAATATAACTTAAATATGTCTCGTTGAGAAATTAATTTAGCTATTTTTTGTTAATAGATGACGTTGGTGGCTGGCCGTTTTAGGACATGTTTGTTTTGTGTGAAAAAAAATCAAGATTCTGTTCACTATTTTCTCTTGATTTCATCATCATAATACAAGTTTTATGTATTTATCTTTTATCAGCATGAAAACAGCAGTAATATGTGTTCTTTCATGCCTGGTAGTTTTGACTAAAATACTTTCTCTCCAATTTTATTTACAGTCAAGTTTCATCCATGTTGCCAGTGCATGACAATTTATAGTTATTAGCAGCTAGAACATTGTTTTCTCAGCTTCAGCTACAACTTGCGGCTTAAATTTACTGTAGCAGTATATTTCCTTGCCGATCTTTTCTCCAAAGCAATATAAGGGTATACAGTAATGTAAAAATGTATCAGTCCTATTGTGCTTAACGTCATTTTTAACATAACTACGGCAATTGTGTAACCATATGATGGTTGAAATACAAGCAAGACAGTTGTTATCCGATCAGTTATTTGCAAAACAACAGTTTCTCATTCGGTTGTTCATGGCTGTACACATTTTCGCAAGAGTATAAGGTTACCAACAATACTTTTATTGTTCTCTTACTTTTTTAACTAGAAGATGGAATAAAGAGATGGAGGAAAAGAAGTTGGTCTATTTTAAGTTGGTCTCTCTTGCTGCCTGATTGTACGCTGTTGCTGGTGCCCGTGCGAAATTTAAAAATATTTTCTATATATTGTCGCATCGGCATTAATTGGTAACCCCATCATAAACTCGAATTATCATAAGACGAATTATCGTAACTTGAGCACTACCTGTATTAGAATGTGCATTTGAAAGAATGCTTACATTTTTCTGGTCTGAATACAAAAGTTTAAGATAGTAGGTGGTTTTAAATGCATACAGTGTAACAAGATAGTAGGTAGTTTTAAATGCATACCTTGCCCCTTTTGCAATTTTTACACCTTTTACTTTAAACAGCAAACCATTCCTATTGCAGCAAATAGTGCCTGTAGCATCAGTCTGTGGGCTACAATTTTTGTTTTCTTTTAAAAACCGATAAAGTTATAGTGATTTGTAATAGTTATCAGTGAATACATGGTGGCCTTTACCTAAAAAAATCTTGCAACAGGCTGACAGCCACACACACACACACACACGCGCATTTTTAAGTCATCAATATATAACATTTTCTCTGTGTGTATTCGACACTGCACAGCAATGAAATTTCCAGTAACCACTTTGAAGATCATTTGAAACCTTCAGTGCTTGCTCTTTGTGTACTGTCAAAACAGTAGCCTTCCTTACAGAATAATATTCATCTAAACTTAGATTCCCTGAAGGAGAATATTTATCACTGCAAGAGGTTTCTAGTAACTTTAGGAAGGGGTTCGTATTTTGTAAGTGATCATGTCTGTCCTCAGATTCACTTGCAAAGTTCCATAAACGTAATATGTCACAAAATCTGTCTCGGTCCATAATAGCAGGAAAACTAGGCATCACCATATAATAATGTTAACTAGCAACTTTTTGTAGAGGGCTTATGAATAATTCCCATAAGAAGCTTCAAAGCTTTAAGAATTTTAATTTCGTGTGTGGTTTTTGAGAACCATTGATTGTAACATGAATTTGGCTTAATGTGATTTTTGTTGAGAAAATCCTGGGCATTTCTGTTGGTTTCTGTAACCATGTAATAAAAAAATTCATCTGAGAAAACCTCAAAAGAAATCAAACATTGATTTGCATTCTGTAGAAAATTACTTGTTTTTCGTATGTAAAAGTCTCAAAGCATCGGTTTTCACTAAAAGAATCTCCAGTGGTCCTCCTCAGTCATTTTCTGATTCATAATGCAGGAACATTTTTCAAAGTCGAGCTGCTCAACCCAACACTGAGCGTGTCACACCTGAAATCATAAAATCACCTTAAGCAGGATTGTCTATATTTATGGTACATACCATAAACATTCCCACACTTGCTGCAGTTGCTATCAGAACTGTGATAGTTCAGGTCCACTAATACCAGTATCTCCTCCAAACGAAAGCTTTTGTACTTCATCTCCATCAAGAGAGACCCCATTCTTACATGCCATTCTGTTGGTTACTGAAGGTGTATACTCTATCCTGAAGTTATCCTGTAAGCTGGAAATAAATGTTGCTAGAATATAGACAAAAGGTCCTTAGAGTGACGAGGGAAATGTAATATCTATGATGAGTTGCTTAACCTGAAAAAAAAGATGCATGACATAGGAGATCAGTTCCATGTCATGGATGAGACATGTAAGTGACTGAGGAGATCAGTCCCAGTCAGCAAAACAGTCTACAAGGTGATGATAGACATCTCCAAAGCAGGTGCCTCATCTGCAGTGAAGACGGCACTTGCCTGACATAATCTCTTCTACAGGTCTTTTGTCAGCCCACAGACTGACACATCCAGTGCCAAAAGAGTAGCCTCTGGCATGAAAGTAGATCAGGGCATTCACCTCCTCCAAAATACCACATGCCAACTGTGGCTATGGCAACTGGACCAAGGGTCACACCTCTGGAGTAGAGCTGAAGGTTATCTTTGTTGACAAGGCTATCGACAGGTACGAAGCCATAGTTGCCTTCCTCAGGGTATTCTGCTTAGGAATGAGCAAAATAATCTGCAAAACCTGCTGCTCCATCTCAGTTTGCAGGGGTTCAGGAGAATTTGAACCTTCCAGTCCCATCAGATCCCCTAAGGCACAAGCTGCTGCTCCTTCAGCCAAAGGAGACAAGCCAGAACTTCGCTCCCTAAGGCGTTCCCATTCCCATGCTGAACAGACAAGCCTCTCACCAGAGAGAAGAACCCCATTCTGACTTTGGCACCGCTGGCCCTCTGCTTTGATACCAAGTAGCCGCCAAAAAAGAACTCAGAGGAGAGGAACGATCCCTTGCACCAGTCCTCCTACGCCTCTCTGGGCACGTGGCAAGCCATGCATGTGAGAGGTGGAATAAGTCAAAAGAGACTTCTCTGTGGCAAAAGAATACTCAGATCACGCACATTTCGGATAGTGTGAATGTTTCGAGTACAGATTCCCTCCTAAGTCTCCTGTAGAAGACCAAGAAGAACCACCTTCCCTGTCACCAGTGCAAACCTAATCCGTAGACCAGGCCCAAGCAGGGCGAGTGGGTTGGTTATGCAAACCCTACCTGTGTGGCCCCGAGGAATCAAGGTGAGAAGGGTTGTCCCTCACACCTGCCTTCCTCTGATCATCCAACTATGGGTGAGCAAAGCGAGTGAGCTTGTTGCTGCAACCTCATCTTGGTGTGAGCCTGAGTGCTCATGGTGAGATGAGGTGTGAGCAGACCCTGGGTCTAAGTGAGTAAGTGCTGTGGATCATGTACCTTTGCTACTTCTGGAGCGGGGAGACCTCAGAGAAGTAGCTCCCCTGGACTTCTTACATGAGGCCTTGGACTTCCCCTTCTTGCGGTTACATGGGAAAGATTTTGGGAATGAGAAGGAAGACAGTTTGATGACTATGACAAGGAGAAGAGGGAGAGCAATGGTAGTGCTTCCTCCTTTCCTCCTTACTGGTCACTGTCACCTTACAGACTTCATGGCTGTTTGCCCTACTGGTCACCCTCACCTTACAGGCTTCATGGCTGTTTGATTGATTGATTGATTATGAAATTTAGGTCTTGAAGACCAAGTGCAGGAACCTGAGCTGAAGTTTTATCCACAAAGGATCCACTTCTGGGAGAACCATTTTTATAGGATCCTTTCCTTCAAAGTGGCCAGTGAAGCCAAAACAGCTGTAGACCCATCAGGAACTTCCTCTTCTGAGGACTTGAGTTATTAAGGCCCTCTTCTCCACCAGTTATCCAGGAAAGAGGCAAAAGATGGATTATCTGGAATGTTCAAGGTAGGGCATATCTTCCAAAAGTAATCCAAGGAAGACATCTTCATATGGATACCAGGATCATGAAAGCCATGATCAGCTGTTGATGGAGTTCCTTCATCAAAAGTTGCTACATCCTCAGGTAAAAGGCTGTAGCCAGGCATTTTTTGGCTTAAGTATTATCCTTCCTTGTATGTAGAGTAGCACTTATAGAAGAAGAAGGATGGCAGATGGGGCTAAGAAGGAACTAGAAAGGTTCGGAGGCATTCCCCAAGGAGTGTTCCCTCCCCAAAGAACTGGCGTGTGCCTTATTTTCTTCCTCCTCTTCTCAAACCTAATCCACTGGAATGAACCCCAATCAATACTTTCCTTGCAAGAAGAAGCCCTAGAGCAAGACTTTCCCCTTTGCAAGAAGCACAGAGGAGGCTCTGTCTTTACAGGTGACATGGACCCACAAGGGCAGCTGTGTCCCTCGCAGTGTCGTCATTCTTATTTTTTTATTTATTCTAGTAAACGACAAGAAACAGAACAAGAGAACATAGTAACACAGAGGGAAAAGGCAATGAGCAAAATACTCATCTACTCCAAGCTTTCAACTGGCAGTCAGACAGAAGAGTGCAGCACATCTTTATTCCACTAAAGCCCAAAAGGAAAGGGTGTGCCAAGATCAGCAAGTGAGGGACACTCTTCCCCCCCTTCTGGTTTACTACCTTATTGCTTTAAGATACTCTGATATAAAAGGCGATAGTTTGTATTCACATAGGAACAAAAGAAGTTTGTACCTATGAAACATGTAAGTGCTTTGCATTTACTTCCAGGGCACTTTATTCTCCAGTACCTGCTGTAAACTATGATAGATCTGGATAGTACTGACTAACTAACAGTCTTTGGAGTGTAGCTTTAGCTTTGCATATTGCAATACACTCCCTGAACACCTGAATTAGCCCTGGTTACCCACCAACCCGAACTACACCCCCATAACTTTTACCCATTAATTGGGTAATTAACTGTCAGCATTACCAACACTTACAGGAAAGTCTTGTCAAAATGAGTTACCTGAAACACCATTGGCAATGCTGCTGCAAGTCCCAGCCAAGCAAGGCCAGGTTCCCCAATTGCTTTCTGTTTGCCTTGCTGCATGGATGTTTCCTGCTTCAGCCGAACTTTTGGTTATTAGCCAGACCCCCGTATACTGACTTTATTGAAATTAGATAATGACTTGGACCATATTTTGGCCTTCTTCTTTAAGTAGGGGACCTTCTGTTCCAGATTCCCAGTCTCATGTGACTCTGCTACATCCAGGTTTGCGTGGTGCAGGTGTTGCGGTCTCTCCGCTCTCAGGAGTGGGCGTTGTCCGCCCATGTGTGACCAACCCAGGTGTTGCATCATCATCTTTGGAGGGTGCGGGGTTTGTGCAGCCTATTTCGGTGACTCCCAATATGTGCGGGACTGATTCGTCAGGGGTCTTTCTTGCGCATCCAGGTGTGTCGTGTTCTGGATCATCAGGTTCAACGTTTGCTAGGGGTCAGCCTGTCTCATTTCCTGTGAAGAGTTAGATCAGATACCGGAGGCTAGTTTTCCTTCGGCCAGTGAGTCTGAGTACAGACGGATGTTGGACTTTATCCACTTGCTGTGTCCATAGTCCAAGGCTCCGGAGGAGCCGATACAGCATAACCAAGCTATGTTTGAGTTGCTTTATGCAACAAAACCGGTGGTAGCACAGTCAACAAAGAATCTAGTCTGGTTTGGCAGGGTCGAGCAGGCTTTGAGAGGGCTGACAATAGGTTGGCATCCTTGATAGGATCAGGTAAGCAGGATTCAGCCTTGCTTCCTATTTGTAAGGGCTTCTATAGGGTCGCTGGTAACCCTTCTGCAGGTGTTAGGGTGCTGCTGAACGAGTCAGTAGAGGCCCTTCTATCTCGGGTTCTCGGGTTCTATCATCGAACCATCTAGTATCTATTTCGGCCAGGGAAGCCAGTATCTTGGAAGACACCTTCCGCAACCAGTTGGAGGAGTTATCACACACTATGTGGATGCTATCCGGTCTGATGGGGTTCCTCAAACAGGATGGATATACTCCATCAGACCCAACTCTTTTGGACAACCTCATCACGTCGGTTTCCATGGGGCTTGCACACCAGGTGAATGTTTCCGCAGGATGTACTACGTTCTTCGGGAAGAAGAGGGACTTCTGTCTAAACCATCTGCCTCCTCATTTTCCTGACATTCACAAGAGGGCACTGCTGAGGGCTCCATTGGTACTCAGCAGCAGTTTGTTTAGAGAGGAAGATGTTTCGGCGATGGTCAACTTTGTCGTCAACCTCAGCAGTGGAGTCGCAGCAGGCCATGATCAGGGTTGCAGCGCAGAGTGCCAGATCTCCGAAGGGGTCTAGAATGTCTTCTCCTTCGAAGCGCCCTCGCTCCAAGTCTCCGGGAAGTTCTCCTAAGAAAGTACACTTTTCATCCAAGCTTTCCAGTTCTGCCTCGGATCCAAAACCTTCCAATCGTAAGAAGGATTTTTGGAAATAGGAGACATTTCCTTTGCCTGCACCTGTAGGAGGTTGCTTTGCCCCTTTCTGGGACATCTGAAAGGAGTGGGGCATGGAGAGTTGGGTAGTGGAGGTCTTAAGGAAGGGTTACAGAGTCCCTTTTCACTCTCGTCTTCTGCTATCCAACTCACCAGTGCATCTTCCCAGTTGCTCCCCTTCTTCCATCAGAGGGTTAGCTTTGGCAGCAGAGATCCGAGCCCTTTTAGAGAAGGGAGCCTTAGAGCCCGCTCCCCCTTCTCTGGGGTTCTACAGCTGGATCTTCGTGGCCCCCAAAGTGGGAGGATCTTGGAGACCTATCATAGATCTCTTGGGTCTCAACAAGTTTGTAGCCTCGACGAAGTTTCATATGGAAACTTCCAAGTCGGTGCTGCGGTCGGTCCGGAGGGAAGATTGGATGATTTCAGTGGACCTCAAGGACGCTTATCGCCAGGTTCCGATTCATCAGGAATCTCGGAAGCTCCTTCGTTTCTCGGGTCCAACTGGAACATTTCAGTTCAAAGTCCTCTGCTTCGGTCTGACCACAGCACCTCAGGTATTCACGAGGGTGATGTCTCCTGTTTCGGACATCATGCATCGTCGGGGCTTCCGAATGAGAAGATACCTCGACGACTGGCTGGTTCAAGCTTTGTCAGAGGCGAGGCTATGCAGGCAAGGGATTTGCTTTTGAACCTATGCCAGAAGTTAGGCATAAGAATCAATTTTGACACGAGTTCTCTGTTTCCAACTCAAGTGAAGATGTACCTGGGAATGACGATTCAGACACGGTCTTTTGAGGGCTTTCCCGACAAAGGAGCAGGTTCTGGCGATTATAAGCCAGCTGGAAACTTTCATGTCAAACAGAGTTCAACCTGTGAGCTTATGGAAAAGCCTGCTGGGCCGGATGGCCTCCCTATCCCTTCTTGTTCCAGGGTCTCGTCTCAGGATGCGTTCTCTGCAGGTGTGTCTCAGGAATTGCTGGGACTTTCGAGAAGAGAACACGTCAATAATCTGGGACGATTCTTGCGTGAAGGATCTTCCGTGTGGTCAGAAGAACATCATCTGACCACCGGCGGAAGATTGGACTCCCCCTTCCAGACGTACATCTGTGCACAGATGCCTCAGATCAGGGTTGGGGTGCAACCCTAGAGGAATCTCAGGCTCAGGGCCTTTGGAGGGATCTGGATCGGGAGAAGTCCATAAATTACAGGGAATTAAGAGCAGTCGAAGAGGCTCTTTAAGTTGCTTTGCAGAACAGGTAAGCAACAAGACCATAGCATTGTTCTGTGACAGCGTTACAGCAGTATCGTATCTCAAAAAGGAGGGGGGAACAAGATCACAGGTGTTGAACGATGTAGCACAGAGAGTTCTCCGTTGGTGCGAAGAACACACAGTTTTGCTCATTTCCCAATTCGTATCGGGAAAGCTCAATGTCTTGGCAGACGCTCTGAGTCGGTCACAGGAAGTTCTCGGAGGGGAGTGGACATTAGTGCAAGACGAGGTGCAACTGCTGCTCAAGAGATGGCCAGCGATGGTAGACCTATTCGCCACCAGGATGAACCATTGCCTTCCAGTCTACTTCTCCTCAGTAGCGGATTCCATGTCCTGCGGGACAGACGCAATGTTGCACTCCTGGGACATCTTACAAGTTTATGCATTTCCTCCCTTCGGGATGATACAGGAAGTCCTAGCAAAACTCAGGAGCTGCAAAAATAAGCTTGGTTTGCCCATTCTGGCCCCAGAGACCTTGGTTTCCGGACCTCCTGGACCTGTTGATGGAAGTTCCGGTATTCCTCCCAGAGAGGGGACATTTACTCAAACAGCCGCACTTCCACTACTTCCACTGGAACCTCCGCGTGCTGAAGCCAGCTGCGTGGAGACTGTCCAGCGAGCGGCCCGTCATGCGAGACTCTTTAAAGCAGTGGCTGGACAACTGTCTTTCTGCTTAAGGAGTTCATCCAGGAAGTTATACCAGGCCAGGTGGGCAATGTATCGTGGATGGTGCTGAGAATAAGGGCATTGTATTTTGCGCCCGTCAGTTGCAAAAGTAGCATACTTCCTGCTACTTTTAAGGAGAGACAAAAGACTTTCTAACTTTACAATTGCTGGGTATGGGTCAGTGCTGAGCAGTACGTTCCTCTTTCACCTTCCGGAACTCAACCAG
The DNA here is from genome assembly GCF_040412425.1 of Macrobrachium rosenbergii. NCBI lineage: Eukaryota > Metazoa > Arthropoda > Malacostraca > Decapoda > Palaemonidae > Macrobrachium > Macrobrachium rosenbergii. The sequence continues at coordinate 61,120,988 of NC_089745.1, read as the reverse complement.
CAAGATTCTTCATGATCTGTTAAGATTTTTTAAAATAGAGTGCCCAATTCTTCCGCTTCAGGCCCCCTCATGGGATAAAGGGGTAGTGTTGAAATTCTTAAGATCGGCAGCCTTCGAACCTTTAGAGTCTCTGCCCTTAAGGCAATTAACTAAGAAAGTTCTATTTTTAATTGCGCTGGCAACGGCCAAGAGAATCGGAGAAATTCGGGTGGTATCCAGGACAGTCTCCTTCTCGGGGAAAGATATTTTTCTTTCTTACCTACCGGAATTCGTGGCAAAGTCCAAATCTGAAATGAATCCTTTGCCAAGGGCATTCAAGGTCGCATCCTTAAAAGACTTTGTAGGAGGCGACCCTTCGCATTCAATCTCCAAGAACGCAATCAGTTTCTTTCTTTGGGAGCTTATCTAGCAAGCATCAGAAGGCTCTTCATTAACTTTGGAACCTTCGAGTTCGCTTGCGCGTCCGAGGGCGCATAGTATTAGAGGAATGGCATCATCTTTGGCCTTCCTTAGAAATTATTTGGTGTCAGCGATTTTAGAAGGGGCCACTTGGAAGTCGGTGTCGGTCCTCAGTACCTTTTACCTCAGGGACATCCAATTTTTGTCGGAGAAGGGTTACTCGCTGGGTCCTTTCATGGCGGCCAACACGATCTTGCAAATGCATGATAAGGGTTGGGGGGTGGGAAGTTAGGTATTCAAGCTAGTCTAGGAATTTGGAATTCTCCATTGATCAAGATCCATAAGGGGAGCATTAGGCAGGACATTAGCACAGTAAAACTAGGCTGAGCCAGGTTGATAGGATCTTTTCTCCAAAACCCCCTTCTGCACAGACATCGGTTGCAACATACACCGAAGAACCCGAAGAGACTGCACATTCAACTTCTCCTCCATACATGCGAGGCTATAATAGCCACATGGGAGGTTCATCGTACCCCTCTGTGCATTAGAGTGCTTTGATTAGCCACATGGGAGGTTCATCATACCCCTCCATACATGAGAGTGTTTTGATTAGCCACGTGGGAGGTTCGTCGTTCTCCGCTACTGATGGGAGGCTGTGATTAGCCACATGGTAGGTTGGTTTTTTGCTACTCTCTAACCATGAGGAGGTTTGAATACCACATGAGAGGTAGCTCGACTCAGACAGACTGAGACTTGAGACTGACGTCGAGGGTACTCTCTCTACAGGCATCCTCTCTTGCCAAGTGGTCAACTGGGTGAGGATACATGCATATAGGCAGAGTAGGTGAATAATGAGGTACCTACCTTCCCATTTGGCAGGTCGGGCTGAAATTAGGTTGATCCCACCTCCTTAAAATTTTGTTGCTCGGGCTAATTCAGGTGTTCAGGGAGTGTATTGCAATGTGAAGTTTTCATAATAAAACTAATATTGGAATACTTATCTGAACACCTGAATGATTCCCACCCTCCTCCCCACTTCAATTTGATTAGTGAATTACGCAATTGGGGAACCCGGCCTCACTGGGCTGGGACTTGCAGCAGCGTTGCCAACGGTGTTTTAGGTAACTCATTTTGACAAGATTTTCCTGTAAGCGTTGGTAATGCTGACAGTTAATTACCTAGTTAATGGGTAAAAGTTACGGGGATGTAGTTCGGGCTGGTGGGTAACCATGGCTAATTCAGGTGTTCAGGTAAGTATTACAATATTAGTTTTGTTATGAAAACTTCATATTGCTATCATATTCAAACCCTTGATATATGAGACATTGAAGTAGTTTGCCTGTGCTCATTTGTCAATGGAAGGACCATCAACAGAACTCTATATAGTGGATACAAGCCCTATCTTGTCAAATCAAGCAATACTGAAGTTACTCCAATAACATATGGTACCCAAAGTAAATTGCCCCTCAATTTCCTCTTTCCAGAATTCAGAAAGACTGAAGAAACTACAAGATAGAACAAGTGAATTAACACCCTATGAAAAGAATTTATCCCATAAGCACTTGAATCATTTGTTAAAAAAATATCCTCAACCCAAGTAATGTCTGTCACAAGTGTTACCCAGTATAATTCAGTCATTGCCAGTGTTAAGTATTTAGACTACTGTATTTTACTAATTTGTCTTGTATATCTTTATGAACAAGTACAGTATACTGTATACTTATAATGTATTTATAATAAAATTTGATGTACAGTATAATTTTTTTTTTTGTACCTTAAAACTACTGACTTGACTTGAGAAAGTTTGTAACACTACACTATGAAATTCTTTCAGCTTAACAATCTTTCAGGGGAATGTTGCAAATTTTTCAAGTACAGTCATTTGTATTTTTCCTAATATTATATTATTATTATTATTCAGAAGATGAAAACTATTTTTATGGAGCAAGCCCACAGGGGCCACTGACTTGAAATTCAAGCTTCCAAAGAATTTGGTTTTCATTAGGAAGAAGTAAGAGGAGGTAAAGGGAAATACATGAAGAAGAGATCTCACTCATTAAAACAAAAACAAAAAAAATTAATAAACAGATAAAATTTTATCGAAATGCAAGGAGAATAGTATTTGGGTAGTAATGCATTGCATCTTCACTTGAACTTCTGAAGCTCCAATTGCATGACATCCTTTGGGAGGCTGTTCCACAGCCCAACAGTGTGAGGAATAAAGGACCTCTGAAACTGAGAAGTTTGACAGTGAGGCATGTTTACTGCATATTGGTGCTGCTGTTCACCGAATCTTGTTACTCTCAGCAGACAGAGAGGATCTGGGATCAGTTGTGAATGTGAAAGATCTCTGTTGAAATACAACTTATGAAAAAGTGGCAAACAAGAGACCATCTGTTGATGGTCCAAGTCATAATTGCTACTGTTAGGAAACAGAAACCTACCACCATGACTCACTCTACTTAAAAATATAATTCTCTGCTAGAAGCAGATAAAGTAAATGCCGCATATTCATGGGGGATGTGTACCGCACCCCTCGAATAGCTAAAGTCCACGAATACTTAAAACCCCTCTAAAAACAATTAGAACTGCCTATTTTAATAGTTTAAACATAAGAAAAACCCTCTAAAAATGCTTATACCTGAGTATTTTAATAGTTTTATCACAAAAAGTAATTAGTGAATATTTCTGAGTGAAAAATACCACGAATGGGTGAATTTTCTGCAAATAATGGGTAGATACATTCCACAGAGAAATCCGTGAATACATGAGTCCGCGAATACGGGTGGTTTACTATATCCACACCGCAGAACAATATTCTAGTAAAGGAAGCACAAATGACCTACAACAGGCTGCACTGATTTTATCAATGTTAGAAGTACATGAGGCCTTATGAACAACACCTTCCTTTGGTGCAGTATTTGCTGAAACTTTCATTAGATGTTTCTCAAAAGTTAGATGCGAGTCAAAGGTTACACCTAAAATAGTTTAAGCTTCAGACTCATTCAGCAAAGTTCCATCCACCTGAAGGGGAGGATGGGGTGGGAAATCTGTACAAGACCTACTAATCAATAGTGTTTCTGTTTGTTCAGCCTCATACCCCACCAACACCATTCACTGACCCAGTCCATGTCCTGATTGAGGCTGAGGGCAGCTTCATTGCTCATAATGGAGACTTTACTACACCCAAAAGTGTTGCATCATCGGCAAACTGAACAATCTTGTTTTCCAGGCCAACAACCATGTCATCTGCATACACTAAAAATAACAGTGGACCAAGAACAGACAAAATAGGTCTTGGTTCACTAAAGATCCCATCCACAGCAACTTGCTGCTGCCTACCTGTAAGGAAATCTTGAAGTAATCCTAAAACATATCTACCCACTCAAAGATTCTGAAGTTTAGAAAATAAGTACCTTGTGATTTACTAAATCAAAAGTATTAACATCTTTTTGAATTACCCAAAAAATTATCAAGGTTCCCTTGCAAATGGCAAGTTAAGTTTAACAGTCTAAAATGCAAACATGAAGGTCTTTTCAAAGGATTTAGCTTGCAGACATGAACTAGAACAGCTGTTTAATTTTCAGACAAGGTCGTTAACTACTGACATTAGTGGGGAAGCCCTGCCCACTCGTCAGTCTGCACTCCACTTTGCCTTTTGGCCCAGGTATCAGAATGAGGGGTAGCTCATGTGGGCTGTAAATGTAAAAACCTTCAGGTTTGTATGTTAGGAAAAATGACAAATTTTTAAGTAATTTGTATTTTTCCCAACATAAAAACCTGAGATACATGTCGTCTAACCATTAGGCTAAGTCCTATCTCACTTCTCTGAGAGAGGAAGGGAAAGAATGGGGAGACCTTTGTTGAAGACCAGGACCCCTTCAATCTGCACAAAGTGAATGAAAGAGGAGAAACTGCCCAGGAAGAACCGGCCTCCACAGTGACGACAGGTGACCAAGCAGGGCATGCAACTGCTGAACTGGTTGCCCTTGCTGAGGTAAGGACAACCTTGCTGCTGTATCTGTTAGCCTTGCAGATACCTACTCTTGCTTGTGTGGGAGATCGAACTTCCCTGGAACATGAAACTCAAACTGCGACAAAATCCGAGAAGCCTGTCCTGTCCTAGAGACGCTTAAACATCAGGAGACGTACCCTGAACGAACGTGCCCTAGTCAAAGCCAAGGTGAAGCCAATTGAAAACCTTGTGGAGGACGGAAGCTTAATTGAAAACAAAGTCTTGCTGGAAATGAAGCAGAGGAACTTGCAAAAGGGTTCATGGGTAAGTACAGGCAGTCCCGGTTATAACGTTCGAGGTTAGAGATATTCATCAGAAATTATTTCCTGGAGCTGTCTGCTCTGAAGAGGAAATACAAAATGGCAGAATAATCTTTTGAAGGTTTTTGATGTAAAACTCAATAATAATGCAGTTTAAATTTCAATGAAGCAGATTAAAAGGAATGATTTTTGACGATTTTAAATGAAGTTCGCCATTGAAATGATTTCGGGTTGATGGGTAAACCGGGACCGCCTAGTATTCAGAAATAACTTATTTTACGTGGCCAAGAACCAACTGGTTACCTAGCAACGGGACCTACAGCTTATTGTGGAGTCCGAACCACATTATGCCAAAAAATGAATTTCTGTCACCAGAAATAAATTCCTCTAATTCTTCATTGGCTGGCCAGAGGCTTGAACTCAGGCCTAGAAGAGTGCTAGCCGAGAACTCTGTCGACTCACCCAATGAGGAACTGCTGGATTGTACAATTTCCACAATGTAATCATACAGTATAACCTTTAACTTCCCTGTGGGGGAAACGTCAACAAGCTGGAACAAACTTGTAGACATGGAACGGATGGTTAATGAGGAGTGGTAGGAACTCGAAGGGAAGTTGATATCCTACGAAAGGACATCTACCACATTCTTGGTTCCCTGAGTACCCCCGTAAATGGATCGGTACTGATGAGTCTCGAGCACTTGATACAAAAACTCGAACAACTCCAGTTGACATTACAACTGAGTCAACGAGAGAGGTCAAGGGAACGAGAGAGGGAGTAGAATACATTTGAGCTGATCCGAAGAATTGACGGTAGATGAAGGCCACAGATAATCTATGGAAAGAGATGGGAAAGAGGAGATGACGGGAATGGTCTTGAACAGGCGAGGTCAGCTGCAGCCGTCCCTCAGACACGACTCTCGAGGAAGTTGGAAACGTATGGGAATCCAAAGAAACCCTTGCTGTTGAAACTGGAATCATCACGACTCTGGAAGAGATTTTAATACCAAGGTTGAGTAGAAACAATTACACCTTTACGTATAGGATTACTTTCCCATATGTAAAAACTGAGGATTTGTATAGGTGTAAGAACAACCAGAGTTGAGAAGGAACAAATAAATTAAATTTTTTATCCTACCTGTATAATGTCGAAGTACCTGTGGATGAACATGGTTGAAAGGATGTCACTTATTCGGCAATGGTCATAAAGGTCTGGGAGAACGGTCCAGTTCATTCAGACGTGGTCGTTACTGGAAACAGACGTTAGCCACTCTAGGAAGATTGCTGTTGAAGTCCCCTTGGATGAACACGGTTTCACTGGGATGTGATTGCCACAAAGTCATGGACTTGAGCGGGGGAGGAAAGGTAAGGCATGCCCACCATTCCACACGAGCATGGGTGGGTGCCGTGTGCCAGACATTCACAGAATTCCTACCAACGACGTTCACGGAGGCACTGTTGATGGCCATTCGCCTGACTGTGGAGGTAGAATCACTCTTGGAAGGGTGACCTCATTTGCCAGGGGACTCTTCTTGAAAGGTAGAGTGGAGGCGCTGCCCCACAGTGCCATGGAAATGTTGATGACCTTGATCACAACCTTGAGAACATGGTAGGGGGCTGTTACAGACGTCCCACAGAAGTCAGCCAACCATTCACACAATCGTTGTGATGGGAAACATTCTCTGAAGAGTGATCCATCCACTACGAAACCTTCACATGAACAAGGGAAAAAACTCTTAGAAGAGCTGTCTCATTCTTCTCTAAATCTCCACGTGAAGGTGGATGGGGGCGCAGCCCGGATTTGTCTTGCCATGGCAACGTTCCCAAGCGGGAATATGAAGGAATGAAAAAACATCCATATACTTGACACTCACTCAGGCTACGTAGAATAATCTCCAAGTCTACGTCCATAGACAGGGGAAGGAAGAAAACAGCGAAAACAAGCAAAGAGAGTTGCATCTCGGTTGTGCAACAATTGTAGAAAGGACACAGTAGTGTAACATCTACACTACCATGCATCTTCATCTTTGGAGAGCGAATCTTCGGCTAAAGACGTTCGGTAAACTGCAGCAATGTCAAAAAAGTCATGGCTGTGCAATGTTGTGGCAAGGGCAAGGCTACATCTGCTTACCTAGGGCCTCTCTCTTCCTCCTTGTACAACATGAAGCAAAAAACATGGTGAAGTCACACTGCACAGCTGCGAATTCTTCCTACCTTAGATGTCTGAAAAACTGTGGTGACATCGCTGCAAACGGCCTCCAGGAACTGTTCTCGAAGGTAAAATGCAGAGAAGAGAAGTCCAAGTACACTAGGAACTGCTCTGGCACTGAAGATATGTTCGTCCATGTCCCGAAGGACAACGGAAGGAAGGTGAAAGAAGATAATTTGGGCAGGAGCAGCACTGATGGCATACACATGGATGGGGAGGTACCTCTAGGGAAGACATGGTTGTGGCCTACAGCAAAAGATGAAGGAGAAGGCTCATCTTCTGCAAATAAAACATCAAAAGCCTTGGGGATGTAGTAGCTCTTGAAGCTGTGATATACAGCGATAAAGCACACACACCCAAACCGAAATCAACTGGATGAACGCGGCTCGTTGGCTGTTGCTCCGATGGTGAGTAGTCTCCCTCCTTTCACTATGTATTCTTCCACCCAACATCTCTTGAAAGGTAGGAAAGAAGATGGAGAAACTGCGATACAGCATACGATGATGAAAAGAGCGAGGGAGAGGAATAAACTTCATCAAGGACAGCGTCCCGGGACTTCCCATCCTTCAAAACAGGAAAGAGAGGAGGAGGGGGGGAGCGTAGAAACTACCTCCCCCCTCAGAGACAAAGCAAGAACCATAGACAGAATAGCTCCTGGTCTAGGAAACGACCTGCTGAAATTAGGAACTGTCTAAAGGTCTTGCACCATCAATCTCTGCTTCTTCCTCATGTCAAGGGAGAGGGGAATCCATGCTGGGAGGCAAGTAGAAGTCTCATACGAGGGGTCACGGAACCACCACAGTGTATAAAGAGAACCCACCTCCGTCTAATGCCCCTCAAGCTCTACATCATCTGAAAGACTAAAACACTACAACATTCCAAGCAATTGTGTAGTTGAAAGAAAAACTCTGCTTGTTCAGAGAGAAAACACTTCAGAACAAATAGAAAAAAAGATGTAGAATAAGGATGTTTGATAAAACAAGGTTGAGAGGATGTCTAAAAATAGAATGGTTGGTGGCGAGGAGACAGGCCCCTCTCCTTGGATGCGTAATAGAAAAAATATATGTTGACCACTGGTATTCGTGGGGGATGCGTACCACTACCCCCTGCGAATAGCTCAAATCTGTGAAGACTTAAAACCCCTCTAAAAATGCTTTATAACTGCCTATTTTGATAGTTCAAAACATCAAAAAACCCTCTAAAAATGCTTATACCTGAATATTTTAATAGTTTATCACAAAAAGTACACTTAGTCATGAAAATGATATGAAAATACAGTAATTTGTGAATATTTCTCTATGAAAAATACTGCGAATAGGTGAATATTCCTTGAATAATGTGTATATATTAAATCTTAGTTGACTTTTGTCAGCAGTGGAGAACTACGTGCTAGCCTGTCTGTGTGCTTCAGTTGCAGATGCATTTGTGTCTACATTGGAAGTTTGCTCACAGTTGGATGCAAAGAGCTATTTGATCATGATCCAAGCGCATGGAGACAATGTGATCTTTCGAACATTGAACTGATGCCGCCGGAAGCGTCCAGGTTCTGGTGAGGTATGTGAGTGCGTATGTGTGTTGCACTCGAGAGCGGTATATTATCCGGGGGATAGACTCTTGCAGGGGATTGCATTGTGAGACTGGGTCTGTTTTGGTTAGTGGTGAAGTGTCAGAAGGTTGCCACTGGAAAATCTGTTATTTGTCGCCATAGAAAGTGAGTACCATAATTCCCATGACTCATGAACACTTATCTCTTTACAGACATTGTTTTTGGAAAGACCTAATAGTGCTGCAGTGATATTCCTCTGTGCATTTTCCTGTTTGGTTCCCCATCGTACATTTTTCTGTTTTGAATGTATATGTTAATTAACACCATTTCAGGTTTTAATATATTGATATGTTTCTTTCAACAGGAATTCTGGTTTCGTCCTGAGAGGATGAATATTTGGAAGTGGTGTTTTACTCTTACATACTATATGACATTTATTGTGGTCTAGAATAAATATGACCTTATTGCTTTGTTTGATGACCAGGGTGTAATTCAGTAGTATTGCTTGGTATAGAATTATTAATATGCTTGTTTGTGAAACAGTATTTCCTCTAGTTATGAATTCCATTGATAGGCGGTATGAATCACTCCATTTCATGATCGTAGCTTTTGCTGAATTACTTTCGTTAAATTTGCAAATAAATTCTAGTTTTGTACATCAGTGTTTAATTTCAGTAGGCCTTTGTTTTAAGACAGATACAGTGAGAGAAGTCGACAAAGGGGAAGGAATTTGCTGACACAAGGGGTCACGGCTACCACAGACATCTTAGAGAAGTAAGATGATTGATTCTGTTTTTAAAACAAATACTGTACAGCAGTAAAAGATAACCCTATTTGACCTGGGGATAGGCCCACTTAACAGTGGTTGGCAGCGGTGTTAGACATAGATAGATAGGTAGATAGTTGGGGATAAGTTTCAGAAGTGACATATCTTTTTAATATCAGTACAGTATTGTCATCTCAGAGATGGACTTTGTCAGTTCAGCATTTCAGGGTAGAGATGCTGTTGTGAGACATGCCAGGGTCATTTTTTCTCGAGCGCAAAGTCCTCTCTGTGTTTAATAATGCGTCACGGGCGCAGGGTTTTAATGTGTGTAAAATGGGAATTTCTGGGCGTTAATTCATATTGGGGAGTGTTTAGGCATATGTAATGTGTATAGTGTAGAGTAATTGCGGTATCTTGACTGCTTGTGTGTATTAAAGCACGCGAAAACATGCAAGTGTTTTTTTTTTCTCTCTCTCTCTCTCTCTCTCTTTCTTTGGCGAGAGGATTCTCGTTAGCCATCGAGCAAAGGCGTACGTAAGTGTTATAATTTTTTTTTATTGTTAATTTTAGTGTCATATGGGATTGCTTTTCGTTGCACAGCAACTAATATTTGGGCGGTGGCTGTAGTGACGTCATCCCCTGAGTGACATGTCAATGACGCCATTAGATTGGGCGGAGTCTCTTGCCTTCTCTGCCTAACCTGTATGCAGTGCATTTGAATTTTGGGCGTGCCTTATGTGTTTTTTATATAGCAGTCGGCAGTTCGAATTGACGTTTACGGTTTAATAAAGGGGAGTATTTTATTACTGCGTTATCTCTGGGGGGCTTTGAAAATTGGGTGGTAATTTATTTGTCATTTGTTGAATTACTGTGTGTAAACATTTCTTACGCAAGTGTGCATACATTTATTAGTTTTTTAAACTGGTTTTTTCTTATTTTTATAATTACACACATAGGTGTGTTATTTTGGTTGCATACGTGCATGTATGTAACAAGGGGAGAGGTTGCTATAAGCTTACTCAGCAATCATTTTGCCTTGGTGACAGGAGAGGCGAGCTTGTCTCCTCGGGGTTTTTGCGCTAAGCGTTTTTTCTGTAGGCTTCGGCAAGCCTTGGATGAGGTGATAGCGGGAGTGAGGTGTTGCACTGAGGGGATGAGGGACAAATTTTTCCCTTTCTCTCTCTCTCTCTCTCTCTCTCTCCCATTTTCTATTTTCTCTATAATGAGGGTAGACTCCCATTCTCTTTACTTAGGGGAGACATGGGACTTTGGATTTAATTGTAGGATTAATTAATTTTGAATTTGATTTTGGTGTTTAATTTAATTATGGGTTTAAATAATTTTGAATTTAGTTTTGGGTTTAATTAATTTTGAATTGAATTTTGGGCTTAATTTTGAATTTAATTGCAGGTTTAATTAATTTTGTATTTAATTGAGGGTTTAGTTAATTTTGGATTTACATTGCAGGTTTAATTAACTTTGGATTTGATTGTGGGTTTGATTAGTACTTTCTTTTGAGTTTTGGGAATTAATTGTTAGAGTAAAAGGAATTAACATTCTGGGTTTATTGTTGTATGGGAATTCTTTCAGGGGAAATTGTTTTTCCTTGTGTTTTTTCTGTAAGGGGTGTCCTTCCGCAGGACTTAGGAAATTTTGCATTTGTGATCAGCCAAGAATAAGTTAAATATCAGAGATTCCTTAGGTCAGCATATGGTTGTGTAGGACACGGAGATCCAGTCCGTGGTCTGAAGGGTTTTGTTGAAAGTCGGAATAGCCAAAGATCAATGGTTGGCTTGAGTTCTCAGACTCCTTGGATTCATTGCTTTAAATTAATTGTAACATGCAGGGACACATTAAGAGATTTTGCCATGTTAAATATTGTGGCAGTTGTAAGAGTTATGGTAATCCTTGGCAGTCCTGCCCGTCTCGGAGACGGTATAATGGTAGGCCTGCATTTCAGAATTTTGGTAGCTCAGATAAGAAAGTTCCTCACATGGATTTTTCGAGGGGATCATGTGACTGGCGGACATTGTATAAAGACCGATCAGTTGTAAAGGAAAACTAGATGGGTGTTTCTTAGGATATAGGACTTCTGGGAGAACCCCCAGGGTCAAAGCCAGTTGTAATTGGGTCTGTACATGGTTTAAATGTATGAATTTTTATAGATACAGGGCCTCCATTAATTTGATGAATTATGAGTTGTACAGATCGATGTTCCCCAATCGATATTTGAAGCCTGCTAAAGAAACTGTCTGTAATGTTCAAGCAAATAGGTTAAGGGTTTTGGGATACGTAGATGTAGAATTATCGCTTGGGGATAGGGAATACTTTGTTACTGGGTAATCCAGCATGTCGGAGATGAAAGATCTTGGTTCATACGGGGTTATGCGGTATAACTGTGGGAGTACCTGGGGTGTTTGTGCCTTATGAAGGGATAGATGTGAGTGTAGTGGATGATGAGGATGGATCAGGTGTACATGAGGATCTGTGGGTGGATGCTGAACATGTGTTGGTGGATAAGAAGTGTGGTAGGGGGGTCTTATCGGATGATGTGGTGCTTGGTCCTGGTATGGTTGCTATGGTGAAAGTTCAAGTGAAAGGAGTGCATAAATCCAGACGGATGTGTGTGGATGAGTGTAGCGAGAAGCTTAAGGGGGTTGTGTGTATGAGTTCTATAAATAGGGTATCAAGTTCAGGGTACACTTGGGTGGAATTGCTAAACTGTAATGATTCAGTTCGCAATTACCAGAAGGGTACTTATGCAATCGACTTTGTTGACTAGGTCGATGAAGACAATTCAGCAGCTATTGTCAGGGATTTTTGTAGTTTTTCAGAAGCAGATTTACAGGCTAGAAGGCAGGTTTTTAGGGATCATTTAGCCAATGCTGATTATAAAGAATATGCTGAGGGTGTAGAAGATGTTCTGGCTGAGTTTACGGACATAGTCGCTCTCAAAGAGGACAAGTTAGGATTAACAAATGTGTTAGAACACAAGGTTCAGTTGGAGGATAAAACTAAGCCTATTTTTGTTCTTTCATATAGGATTCCTTTTAAGATTAGAGAACAGGTAGGGGAAGAGGTTAATAAGTGGGAGGAAGAAGGCATTGTCAGGCCCAGTTCTTCTCCTTTTAATTTCCTGTTGTTGGCAGTGCCTAAGAAGGATGGTTCAGTCCAAGTTTGTGTGGATTTTAGGAAGTTGAACGAGAAAACCATTCCTGATTGCTACCCTGTGGCGTGTTTGCCAGATTTATTTGTCGAGATTGGGGCCAGGAATATTTATTCCTCAATTGATCTGATGCAAGGGTACAGTATTTGCAAGTACCGCTTAGCGAGGAGAGTCGAGAGTACACGGCTTTCTCTTTGCTGAAGGGGCAATATGAGTTCACTCGGGTGCCGTTTGGTCTAACAGGCAGTCCGATGACATTTACTAGGCTAATGAATACTGTTTTGCATGGCTTGTTAGGGAAGTCCATTTATTTATACATGGACGATATTTTGGTTGCCACTGATTCGGTAAAAGAACATTTAGAGGTTCTGAGGGAGGTTTTTAGGAGCCTTAGATTAGTGGGTTTGAAGATAAAGTTAGCTAAGTGTAATTTTCTCAAGAAGCAGATAGTGTATGTAGGTCCTGTCATTCTAAAGAGGGTGTTAGAGTGAATGATGATAAAGTTAGGGCAATTGTAGATTTTGCTACTCCCAAGAATAAGAAGCAGATTTGGTCATTCTTAGGCTTGGCTGGATTTTTCTGTAGGTTTGTGAAGGGTTTTTCTGTTCTAGCATCTCCCTTGACAGATGTCCTGAAGGATGATGTGCAGTTTGTATGGGGAGATGGACAGCAAGTAGCTTTTCAGAAGATTAAGGATGCCTTAGTAAATCCCCCAGTGTTGAATTTTCCTGGTTTGGAACGTCCTTTCACTTTGGTAACGGATGCTAGTTATGGTGGTACAGGGACATGCCTTATGCAGAAGTTCGATGGAAGACTCCATCCAATTGCATTTTACAGTATAAAGTTTAAGACACGAGGTAGTAATGAACGGTTATGGTCGGTAGTAGGCAAAGAGGCCTTTGCCGTAGTGTCTAGCTTTATACATTTTAAGATGCTCCTTATAGGCAATCAAGTAGAGGTTCTGACGGATCATAAGCCATTGTTGGATCTTTTTAATAAGCCGGATCTTTCCCCAAAAAGAGCTCGGTGGTATCTGACAAGCTTAGGTATATAGAGGGTAGACATAATGTCGTAGCAGATGCCCTTAGTAGAAGTTTTTCTGATGCATATGGTACTCATGTATGTTATGTATCCGGAGATTGCATAGATTGGGATATTAGTTTAGTAGAAGCTAAGCAAGATGAAGATGAGATTCTGGGAGATGCAAAAGCATTTCTTAGAGGGGAATTAGTTAGGAAGGGTTATAAGCTGCCTTTTTCAGGGCTTGAATTAGAGGGTAATTTGTTAGTTAGGAAAATTAGGTAGACTGAGGAATAGTCAGGATAAGGGTGATACGACACAAATAGTTGTTCCTCATAGTTTAGTACCTACGGTGCTAGATGTTGTTCATGGTAGGTCTGGCAGTCGGCATTTGGGGATTGAGAAAACTTATCAGAATATACAGGGACAATTCTTCTGGAAGAATATGCTCATATGGGTAAAAGACTTTGTGAGAAGTTGTTCAGTTTGTGATGCGTGTAAATTGTAAATTGGGTTCATTTCCTATTCCCAGTAGACCATTCTCAAGGGCTCATATGGACCTTCTGAGCAATTTCTGTGAATCTGGTTATGGCCATAGGCACCAGTTGGTGGTTGTTGACAAATTACAGTATTCGCGTTCTCATGATTCGCGGACTCACACATTTGCGGGTTTCTCGGTGGAACATATCTACCCATTATTTGCAGAAAATTTGCCCATTCACAGTATTTTTCACTGAGAAATATTCACTAATTATTGTATTTTCATATAATTTTCATGAATAAATGAACTTTTTGTGATAAAACTATTAAAGTACTCAGGTATAAGCATTTTTACAGGGTTTTTCTTGTGTATAAACTGTCAAAATGGGCAGTTCTAAGTATTTTTAGAGGGGTTTTAAGTATTCGTGGATTTTAGCTGTTCGTGGGGGGGGTACGCATCCCCCACAAATACTGTAACTAGGTTCGTAGAGATTTTTCCGTTGAAGCATAAAACAGTGGAAGAGGTGGCAGTCGCATTCTTTAACGGATATATTTGCCGTTATGGGGTTCCTGAGGTTCTGATTACAGATAATGGTAGGGAATTTGTAAACACGTTAGAGCGTCTTGCGGATGTAATGGGCATTTGGAAGGTCACTATTATTCCCTATAGATCAGAAGCTAATGACCTGTGTGAACGGGCAAATAGGAAGGTCATTGAAGCTCTTCGAATGACAGTAGGGGGCAATGACGTAAATTGGGATCGATATATTTCACAGGTGCAACATAATATAAAAACGATGGTTAGAGATACCATTGGAATGTTTCCCAACGAGGTGCTGTTTGGTTACCCAGCGTGGGGTGCGTTCGATTTGTTGCCTATTCCATCAGGTGATGAAACGATCAGGGCGCTGGTTTCCACCACAAAAGAGAGATATGCACGTCTTGCTAGGAATCTTGAGATGAAAATGCGAGACATGGTAGACAGGAGCAATGCAAAGCCAGTTAGAGTTAAAGTTGATGTGGGAGATAGGGTATTTGTGAAAATAAATGTCAGGAATCAGTTGAACTATAAGCTAGGTCCTAAATTTAAAGGTCCTTTTCGCTGCAGAAGTAAAGAAGGGGAATAGATTTGTTTTTCTAGGTGAGAACACGGGTGTGTCACAGTTGACACATAAAGTACAGTACATCTGAAATTAAAAAGACAGGGTAATGCGAATCGTATGGGTTAATTCCTGGGTTGTACTGTGGGTATGATCATTTTTCTTTTTCTCTTTCTTTTTGTTTTTAATGGTTTTAAATGGGCGTAACTTGTAGTGTTTTTTTTTACCTGGGGAGGATGTTAGTCCGCAGTTATACAAATCTTTAATTATCTGAGTCCAGTTTTTGCTCTTATGTGTTGCAATACTTAGTTGAAAGTACGTGCAAAATGTCATAGGGTTTTATAGATATATGGATTTCTTTTTTGTTTGTTTGTTTTTTCTTTCCCGTTTCGAGATCAAGTATCTTAGAGATTTTTTCTTTTGTTTTTATGCTGAAGTCTTGTATTCACATGACTTTGGGAGTATTGGCATGGGCTAATTTCGTAGTGAGGTTAGGCCCATGTGTTATTATGTAAAGAATGTTATGATATGTAGTTGTTGTCTGACATAATATCTTTGAGTATAGAGTATCAGAATAAAGCTCTGTTACTTAGGATTTTATTTGGGGTAATTTGTATATCGGACGGGATCTGTCTGATATGTTACGGGTTTGGGTAAATCAGTTAGGGATTAGTTTAGGATTAGGAAGACTATAATATGACTTCCATATTTAGATTTTTCAGTTCTCTTTTAGAATAAGAGGGCTGTGCCATTGGTAATTGTAGTTGTTATGATCATAGAAGCGATTGTTAGTATGTCAATTGCTGTTTTGCTGACTTTACGAGATATTTTACCTCACAGATGTCTAGAATTGCCTTTAATGGATTCAGTATATTGGTATGATTCTCAGGTAATTTTTACGGGAAGAAATTGTATGGGTAGTATCTTAAAAGTTAGTATACCTGATAGAGGGTTGATTGTGGAAATTCCAGTTAGCAACTTGGAATTGTTTCACAGTTTTATCATATGACCTTTGCCCTAATGGGTTTAATATTTCAGTAACAGTATGGCATAGGGAGTAGGCTAGTTACTTTTTGGGTTGACTGTCAACATGACCAACTTGTTGTACACCACTTCCTCGCAGCAGAGCCTTATGAATGACTTCTATGAGCCTCAACTGATACAAGTTAGATATGGGGGCTGTCTACTGTACGCCTACAGGTTTCTATGCCTGCACCTTCATGAGAGGATCCAGGGGTCTGGTCTTGGAGAGATGTCGGGCAGGACGTTTACAAATTGCCGTCGTTGCTGGGAGACATCTGTTTGGTGCAAAGGATTCGTGAGTGCTGCATTCAACGTGGGCTTGTGCAGTTGCAAGCTGGTCGGCATGGTTGGATCACCAGGAATTCAAGATGTGAAGAGTAGCATGGGCTTGTACAGTTGCAAGCCGTCCAGAATATTTAGACCATCAAGAATGCAAGATGTGAAGTCGACAAAGGGGAAGGAATTTGCTGACGCAAGGGGCTACAGCTACCACAGACATCTTAGAGAAGTAAGATGATTGATTCTGTTCTTAAAACAGATACAGTAATAAAAGATGGCCCTATTTGACCTGGGAATAGGCCTATTTAACATATATATGTTTCACAGAGAAATCTGCGAATAGGTGAAGCTGCAGATACGGAACCGTGAATAGGCAGGGGTCCGCTGTAACAGAATTAGAGGACAAACATCAAGGCTAAGACCAAACTGGGTTTGCATTATATCAAAAGGCAAAACCAAGTTAGCAAAGGAATTAAAGAGAAAGGCTCATAGGCTGAAGTGAGTTGATGACAAATATGTAACATAACTGTAGAATAACTATGCAGCAAGAAAGAGTGATAACAAAATGTAACAGAATATAACTTGCATTATTTCAAAATAGGCAAAATATCTGGAAACAAAAATAATAATTACGAATTAAGTTGAATGGCAGGCAGCAGAAGAGACACATCTGTCTCAGACGCAGCCAACAGGTAAAGTGAATGCATACCAACTGGATGGTGGGGATTCCTCCCCTACTATCGGTAGCCAACTACCAATATCGACCTTGTTTTTAGTTAACTGGCTGGCTCCAGCTTGCATTGAAAGTAAATCTTCTATGTAAAGACCAAGGGTTTTTTTACATATAGGAACAAATACAAATTACTTTGAAAATTTGCTATTTGTTCCTACACAAATGCAAACCTTCAGTCTTTACATGGGAGACTTACCCATTAGAGGGTGGAGTCTGAGCAAATAACTACCTACCCAGGAATACCTTCCTGTTCTGGAAGAGCTGAGGAAGGAATCCCTCACCTCTACCTTATTGGACTTCTGGGCTTAAAGTAATGAGTTGCGTCATTACTTTGAAAAAAGGCTTGGAAGAACTCAAGAGTGTGGGAGATAATAAAACTTGCTAATAAGACCAATGGGTTTGTTTTCTTGTCTATTCTTCTCTCCCTTTGTTTAAAGAGAGTTGGGGGGGGACATGCATCCAACCCAACTACATAAGATGAAGGACAGGATGCTCTCATCATGTAGTCACTTGCAAACTCGTCTGTCCAGCATGTGACGACTTGCTACCCATCTCTCTGTCTTAAGAGAGAGACAGGTAAAAGAGATAAGATAGGAGACCAGTCACTTACAAACATTCTCTCCGACTTACCAAACACCTCAGAAAAGAGGCATGTGTTCCCTAAGGAGCCAGATGAGCCACACAACTTGTTGGGCAGCCACCACAAGATCTAAGGAAATGTGTGTCCAGACTTTTGGGCAAGTCCTGAAGATAATACAAGGTAAATGTGGTCTGGTGCAACTGCGTAAGGGCTCGCATTACCTGCTGAACTGACAGGTTCTTTCAGAATGCAAGGGACAGGGTGATGCCTCTAACTTTGTGATGTTTTGCCCAGACCAAACTCCTGTCTACCTCGTCAGACAAAGAGTAAGCCTGTTGCCGTCTCGCAATGCTTGAAAGAGGACACCTCTCTCTTGACCAAGTCTGTACAGTTGACCCCGGGATTCGCGGGGGATAGGGACCACAACCAACCGCAAATAGCTAAAACCTGCGAATACCTGACACGTCCCTCTAAAAATGCTCATAACTGCCTGTTTTAATAGCTCAGACACCAAATGTATACCTTAAACTATCATCCTAAAACACTTAAAATATCAGTCATCTTGCAACATTAACCCTTAAAAATATACATGGCTTACAGCTATGTGTGAAATTAAGTTCCAATGTATTCAGGTACTCACGTTTCCTTTCATACAGTTACTATTCAAGCTGTCCCATTTTCTTTTACATGGGGAGCACTGGTAAGAGAGAGAGAGAGAGAAACAAAAATACATATGCATATTAAAAATATTTAATATTAAGAGTATGAATAATCATACGGGTACTCACCAGTGATGAATGTTGATTAAAGATTATGATGAATTAGCTGTGCAGTCCAGTGAATGACAATGATATATGTATGACTGCACAGCAAAGCAGAGGAGTTACATCTCCTCTGGGGGGCCTCTTCCCTTTCTTCAGGAGGTGCTTTGTCACGGGTTTCAGGAGGCACCATCAAGTTAAGGTACTTGTACATTCACACATGATACAGTATGATAGGGCTTCATGACATATTAAGGCCATGTGAAAAATTAGTGGAGCTTTCCTCAGAATCATCATGTGCCTTTATCAGCACCTGCAGCTCCCTGGCTTTCCTGAAAAGTTTGAATTCTGCAAAATCCTGCTCTGTCAGGGGGGATAGAGAGTACATGAATGAGGGTGGCAAGTTCTTCTCTACCAAGGGCCATGGTAAAGATTCTATTCTCTTTATATTCCTTCTCGATGAAGAAGAGGGCACTTTCTTTCATGCCATAACGGGCTACCACTTCATTGTGACTGTTGTCCTCTCTTAACATTACAATAATGTCTGCCTTCTCCTCAACAGTCATGATCTTCCTCTGGCGCTTAGGCTCTTGTCCAGATGCCGTAGAAGAAGCAAGGCATTTAGGAGGCATCTTAGGGCACAATTCAAAAGGCTACACAAAGTCTGCACCGATACTTACGTACACAACACACGCACAATAGAGGCATAAGCAGTGAACTAAGAAGTTGGGCAGAGATGCTGGGTCATTTGCATATCGTACAGTCAACCCCCAGTATTCGCTGGGTACGTGTACCATAACCCCCGCAAATAGCTAAAATCCGTGAATACTTGACAATCCTTTAAAAATGCTTATAACTGCCTATTTTGATAGTTCAAACACCAAAAACCCTTTAAAAATGCTTATACCCCAGTATTTTAATAGTTTTATCATGCTGGAAAATTCTTTCAGGATGATGGAATTGTACAACGAATATTGAGCATTCCTAATAAATAAAAATTTAGTTCCTCATAAAGGTAATAAATGTTGCTAAAAACGCACCCTTGAGTTTCGTTCATGACTGAAGTATTAAATGTGTAGACAAAACCGTTAGTAATTTAATAAATATAATAGCGATTTGGCTTTGATATTCATTAATTGAATTAATTATAATTAGGATTAATTTAAAGTAAAATAACTTTGAGTAAATCAAATGAAGTAATTAAATAATTAAACCAGCATAAATATTGTTGGAACCTCCCCTTGTGGGTTAGCTTGAGTGGAAAAGAATAGCTAGTGTTAGTCACGTAGCAACCACCGTTAAGTGAAGCAGTTACTCCAGAACGTTAGACCAGGACGTTAAAATTCTATGAAGACACCTGTGGAACAACGAAACAGTGTGGCTAAGTAGCAATATACCTTTCTTTTAATCTTGTTTTTGTACGTTTGTGAGAAATTAGGAGGGTGTAAGCTAATCACACTGTTGCCTTAACCTAGTTGAATGCAGGTGTGTTTAAGTAGACAAAATGCATTGTAAATATTTTAAGATTTGTAATTAGGTGTTAGTAAACAATATTTCTAACAATAAAAAAAAAGTGCTCATTTAATCACGAAAATAAGAAAATACAGTAATTTGTGTACATTTCTCTATGAAAAATACCGTGAATAGGTGAATTTTCTGCAAATAATGTGTATACAGTATATGTTCCACAGAGAAATCCGCAAATAGGTGAAGCCGTGAATCCGGAACTGTGAAAAGGCAGGGTCGAACTGCGAATAGGCAGGGTCCACTGTAAACAGTACATGCAAATAATAATATTGATATCCTGTGCATATTATACATTTTATTGATACAGTATTTTGCTGTGTTGTAAGATGATTTTGAAATGATATTAAAATGTTTTAGGATGATAGTAGAGCGTATCTACAATACGTAGGTAGTTTGTAGAATGACGGGGCTTTGTTTACGTCTGCGGAACCTGTCAGTCGTTTTACTTTCATGTTATATTTTCGTGACTAAATAAATTTTTCATGATAAAGAAAGATTTACTACTTTTCAAATATTACAGTAATGTAATATATTAATGTAAACACAGCAAAATGTTTTTTTTTTTTTCTTAAAAAATGTTCTACCCAAGCCAAGCGATCCGCAAGCTCTAGCAAACGAAATTGCATCTTGGGATGCTGATATACCCAGGCACAATGCTACTCGACACGGTATTGGCTGTTGTTTGCAAAGCAGCCAATCCAGGAGCACCATCCATTTTCCTTGGCGCTCATTGACTGTAACCCCCAAGGCTTTGTCTCACAGAGATGGGCTGTGGGAGCCTGCATCTCTGCCAGTTAACTGCATAGACCTCTGCTGTTTGACTGTGTCACTGCATATCTGTGCACTTTGCATGTCGTTTTTAACCTAGTATACTTCTTTTAATCATGCCCTAATATGCGTCCTAAATGCCCTACTCCTGCTAAGCTTCTGGCAAACAACCAAAGTGCCAGAAGGAGGCCATGACACTTGAGGAGAAGGTAAAACGTCTGGATGTGTTAAAAGAAGGCAAGAGTTACGCAGCTGTAGCCTGCCATTTTGGTGTGAATGAGAGTGCTGTGCGGTATATCAAGAAGAGAGAGACAGAGATAAGAAAGGCCATGAGTGCTAGCTTCTTCGGTACTACAAAAAGTTTCTAGACACCAACATCATTCGCGAAAAAACAAGACAGCTCTACCGGCAGTTTTTGACTGCTATGGAAGGCGGTGATGTACAGGAAGGCGATGACGCACGGGAGGCAGACTTCTTTGGCTTTGCAAACCTGCCGAAGAAGAAAAAGAGCCTCAAGCAGGACCATCATCAGCTCCTCAAGGTTTTCAGGCCAGCAATGGTGGTTCAACTGCTTTCAGAGGTGATTCCAACTCAAGAGTGTTTCTCTGCATGGGGAGCAGCATTGGCAGACATGGACGTGGCTGCTAAATATCCCAAGACCTTCAAAGAAATCATCAGGGATAGGGGCTACCATCCAGAACAGGTGTTCAGTATGGGTGAGACTGGCTTGTTCTGAAATCAGATGCCTTCCCAGACATACCTCATGAAGGATGAAGCCAAGCCCCGGGTTCAAGGCCCAGAAGGATAGGGTTACCCTTGTAATTTGCAAAAACGTGGCTGGCATCATGCTGAAACTAGGCCTACTTTACAAGACTGCAAACCCCACGGCCCTCAAGAATTAGAACACTTGCTGCCTGTGTTTTGGATGCACAACCCCAAATCCTTACAGATCATTGGTTCATTCAGAGCTTCATCCCTCAAGTTAAGCAATACTTCAACGACTTGTGCATGGAGTTCAAGGTGTTGTTGATTATGGATAATGCTGGATCTTTATTAGGAGGGAGTCCAGCTTTAGTCCCTCCCTGCCAACACCATCTCTCTCTCCTCCAGCCTATGGACCAGGGTGTGATCTGGGCCTTCAAGGCACTCTACACCTGGAACTCCTTCAAGCACCTTGTGAATGCAGTAGATGCCGACAGTGAATTTACGCTAAAGGAGTATTAGCATAAATTCATGACTGCCACGTCTGACCGTCATCGACCAATCATTGAAGGATGTGAAGGAGGAGACCCTTAATGCGAGCTGGAAGAAGTTGTGGCCATAGCGTGTTCATATGGGCTTCAATCCTGAAGAAATTCAGCATTTGGCCATTGATAAGGCAGTCCAATTGGTGAGGAAGCTTGGTGGAGAAGGCTTCGATGACATTACTGAAGATGAAGTTGGCACCCTCAGTTACCCATTCTGACCCCCCTGCGAGGAAGATGTGGCAGGTTCAGGGGATGGGGACAAAGAGGAGGATGAATGCCTGTCTGTCCCAAATTATGAAGGCAACCTGGGATCTACAGGAGATGACTGAGGCATGGGATCCTTATATGGAATGCTCCATAGTGTTCAAATGCCCTTGATGCATGCATGGTGCCCCTCGTCAGCATGAAGCAGCAGCAACAGCAGCCGCCATGTTTCTCGAGCCCAAGAAAAAGGACCCTCTATAGCCTCCCAAAGCCCGAAGACGGGGAAGAGGCGCCGCCCAGACATGTAACTCCTCTACTTTCCTATGCATTCACATCTTCATCATCATCCATCGGACTGCACAGCTAATTCATCATCATTTTCAATTAACATTCATCACACACTAGTGAGTACCCATATGATTTACATTTTAAACTTCTCATTATTTGTGTATTTTTTCAATGCATATTTAAATATTTAGGTACAGTACTTAATGCAGTACAATGTCACCCCATCTACTTTAAAAATGGTAAGGCCTGAATACTACTACATGAAAGAAAATGTGCATGCCTGAATACATATAGGAATAACTGGATTAGTTTTTGCCTTGTTAAGAGTACAGTAACAGTTGTAGGAGTGTCCACATGTGGCTGTAAGCCATACTGTATACTTTTATGGGTAATGTTGTAAGATGACTTTGAAATGATATTACGTAAAGTGTTTTAGGATGATAGTTTAAGGTATATTTGGTATTTGAACTATTAAAATAGGCAGTTATAAGCATTTTTAGAAGTGTTCCCAAATATTTGCGGATTTTCGCTATTCATGGGCAGTTGTGGTCCCTAACCCCCACGAATATTGGGGGTCCACTAGTGCCATGGTAAACATAAAGTCCAGGACATACCCACTTTCAGCTATGATACCATACTTGTTAGGTTTTTGGGGGTTATGAATCTTTTTGGATAATCTTCCTATGTAGGGAAGCATGCTCTCATCGAAGGAAAGATTGTGCAATGATGCATTAGCCTACTGCATATTTCCTGCACATACTCCAGCATGAGCTTATCCCTGTTTGTCCTTTGGCACTGCCTCTAATGAAAAAGTAGCAACATTTGCCAATCTGCCGAGTTCGATTAAATTTTATAATCTGTTGGGTAATGGGAGGGACATAGGACCTGGAGACCAGTAGTCCTGTTCCTGAGGTAACCAGTAAATCCCCCATGAATATTCATAACCCCAGGTAGTGTGCAATATCTGCGAGATATAAAATTAGCGTATGTAATATTTACATACTAGTATCGTATTATAAAATACAAACAACGAATATGTCTGTTCATGAAACGCATATGTACCTTTTCCATGGATCTTTTACAAAGTTATGCTTTACTTCACTGTATCCAATAATATTGTATGGATTCTCATACAGTAAAACCCCCATATTCACGTTCTCATGATTCATGGACTCACGTAATCGCGGACTTCTGTGTGGAATGTATCTACCCATTATTCGTGGAAAATTCGCCCATTCGTGGTATTTTTCATTGAGAAATATTCACTAATTACTGTATTTTCATGACTAAATGCACTTTTTGTAATAAAACTGTTAAACTACTCAGGTATAAGCATTTTTAAAGAGTTTTTCTTGTTTTAAAACTATCAAAATAGGCAGTTCTAAGTGTTTTTAAAGGGGTTTTAAGTATTCGTGGATTTTAGCTGTTCGTGGGGGGGGCTGCGGTACGCATCCCCCGTGAATAAGAGGGGTTTACTGAATTACTATTGTATTATAAAATTCAAACATAGCGATCAATGATTGGTTTGGAAATCTGCTGAGGGCAATTACAAGGTAAGTTTATTTTACAGTATTTAACTCAATTCAGTGGGATTTTCTTGCTTCTAGTTAGCATAAATGATCCTCTAAATACTCTACTTAAATGGGATAATGTTATTTTCGGTATATGAACTGTTTTTAAGTCAAATTATGACTTAAGTCTCATTGTGAACTACTTTTTTTTTTTTTATTGATGGCATTGGGGGCATGTTTTTCTGTAAAAATACACAATTACATATGCTATTTTCACTTGATTTCATCATAATACAAGCTTTACATATTTATCTTTTATTGGTGTGAAAACAACAGTGAAATGTGTTCTTTCATCCCCAGTAGTTTTTATTAAAATACTATTCTCTCCAATTTTATTTATGGCCAAGTTTGATGCATACTGAAGTTTAAAGGAGTTTCGTCCATGTTGACGATGCACAATAACTTATGGTCATTAGCAGCTTGAACATTGCTTCCTCAGCTTCAGCTACAACTTGCAGCTTAAGTTTAGCAGTACATTTCCTTGCCGATCTTTTCTCCATAGTGAATAAGGGTATAATGTAAAAATATATCAGTCCTATTCTACTTAATATCATTTGTAACATAACTAAGGTAATTTTTTACTATTGTATGATGGTTGAGATGCAGGCAAAACAGCTCTTGTTATCCGATTCAGTTGTTCATAGCTAAACAGGTGTTTCTCGTTTGGTTGTTCAGGGCTGTAAGCTTTTACGCAATGACAATAACATTACTAATGATACTTTTATCATTCTCTTTTACTTTTTTAACTTATTTAACTAGAAGATGGGATAGATGGAAGAAAAGAGGTTAGTCTATTGTAATTTGCTCTCTCAAAAAAGTAACTCACATAATACACGAGATACATGATAAAATAAATTTTTAAGGGTGAAAATTTGAGGGGTTGCACATTACACAAGATCGTGCGCTACATGAGTATATACAGTTATACAGTACATATCTGGTTCTTTCACGAAATACTCAACAGACTCGGGGATTAGAAACTGGTGGAGGAAGCCAAGGGGGTTGGTAGGAATGGGCACAAACATCCTGAGTGGCATTAAATGGATGGACTGTTAAGCCAATTTTGCCCAATGTGATGCATACTTTGCAAAACACGAATTCAGTTAGACCAACCTTTTTTTCCTCCACTAAAGTTTTACAGAATTTCAACACAGTATAACTATACTTCACCTCTAGTTAGAAAGGGGGGGTTGAATTAAACATGAAAAAATTCAACTTCAAAATTTACTTCAACACAAAAGCTGCATTCAAAACTGTACACAAATGCCAAAGGACTCCTGGGATGACAAGTGCATTATACTTAATTTTGCTAATTTGCATGAAAAGTAATATTTGGGGTTAACCTGATGATATAACTAAATATGAATATAAAAATACCTAACTGCTAGAAAACAAAAGGTTATAAACAAATTAGTTCTTAAAGAGAGAGACAAGAGTAATTTTACTTTTAAATTGACAGGATAATTAACTGCAACTGTTAGAAAGCCAATTCAAAGCAAGTTATAGGAAATTTTACCTTACTAATACTTTTCTAACCTGTCATTAACATTTCAGGTTATTAATATTGACATATAATTATTAGAAATATAACCAAATTACTGTGACCACCTCATTACTTAAGAATGCATCATAAAACAAAAATCTACCTGAATTTAAATTTCTGGAGGTTGTGTAAACATTCTTAAAATCCAAGTTAACTACATCAGAAATAATATTTTCCCAATATATACAAATCATAATACTAAATATGTCATTACTAATCATGTCTCTTGAACAAAAAGATAATGTAAAAGCACATTGTAAAGCACAGTATTTGGGTATCATTTACATTGATGTAAAAGTTCAATAATGGCAAGTTAATACAACTAAACAAAAATGAGAGCATTAAGTTCCAACAAAAAACCAATTACACTGCCACACAATAATACTATTAGTATTTCCTGCAAACAAAAATAAGGTATACTAAAAAAAATGCTCCCTGGTTTTCATTAAAAAAATTTATTTAAATACTTTGGTTATATTAAAAATAAATAACCAATAATACTGTTCCATATGCCTGACTTCATTCAGATCTATAAGACAGCCATCAGGCAAAAAAAAATCTAATTTTCAACAGCAACAGCCTACAATATTTAGCATTCCATTTTATAGCAAGTCATTGTTTAGACACATTAAGACCCTAAAAAAATTATTTCTCAATTTTCTCTGTCTTGTAAAATAGGAATAAGAATAATGTTATGATAAAATATCTATAAAGGCAAAAAGAAAAAGAAATGTATCATGGCTATTACAACACCAAAGAATAAAAGTATATATGATACGCCTACATTATGATAAGATTAGTAAATTCATCTGGCCAGTATGGGTATTCAAAAATATCACTCCAGCTCTACCTAAAGGTAGTTAATGCGTCATTTGTGCAAATCATTAAATACCTCTTTAATATAAAAAGGTTTTAAGACTAACCTTCAGGTATTACTCCAATCTCTCTCTTTTTGCAAAAATAGATGCATATAAAATAGATCGAGAACACAGTTACAAGATACAGTATGATATGTAGATATGATAGGGGGGCCCCATTAATAGTATAAAGAATACAGTTGAAATATAATACTGTACTGACTACAACAAACCTGATCAGCATCATACTATTTGTGAAAAAAGATAATTTTCATTTAAATTAAAATAAAGATGAAAGACAGTGATTTATTATGCATCCATATTTTACAGGTTTATACAATTCAAGTATCTATAAACTGTGTAATTTCAAAAAAAGCATGCTGCAACTTATTTTATATATATTAGTTTCTCTAGACACATGTTTGTAATTAGGTTATAAACCCCTTAAAAGTATTTTGTTGGCTGCAACTTAAAGTACTTACGATGAACTTGTTTATTATCTATCACTGTATATAATAGTCTTCATGCAAAAAGAAAGTACCAATTCTGGATAGCCAACAAAAAGAAGTATTTTTTACATTTTTTTAGTTTATCAAAATAAAATTAATAATCAGATATCTGAAAATGTGTCATTTCTTGAATATTTTTCAAATATGACCAAAATTCCCTTTAATAGCAAGTTTTATATCCTTTCAAAGAACTCACTGTTGTTGATGAATAAAATATTTCATGAGACTAAGAAATACAGAATTTGGAAAGAAAGTTAATTACATGACTTATTCCAGCAGTAAGATTTAAAAACACTGTTTAAAGACTGCAATTTGCTACCAAACCTGCAAAATTTAGTTGTCTTCAAGAAAATCTGTAAGAAATCAACAATTGTGGTCAATATGTCAACAGTAATCTAAGTTATTAAAAAATAATTGCTTAGAAGCATAATAAATACACACTCATTACCAAATGAACCACAGCACAAGTGCCTAATAATGATCAAATTGCTTATGTGAAATATGCCTTTATCTTGGAACCAGCCTAAACCTAAAGAAATTATGAATAATGTTAATTCTATAGCTGCTTATCATATAGAACTAAAATTTTCTTTATATTGGTTGTCATAAACTTCAATTTTTATGCTCATAAATTCATACTAAATAAAGTACTAATGCTCAACATTACAATAAGAAAAAAAAAAGATCTGCATAAAAAAATTAAATTTCTTCGTTTCAATAAATTGAAAATTATTTTAAATGAACAAGAAAAATTTAAGATTTACCAAACTGATTACCCATAAGCATGACCACGTAAATTAAAATCATTTGGTACTAACTTTTAACCTGCCTAACAAACAAACATGTTGAATTAAATCAAAGAGCATGTACCAAGGTATTTTCAACATCACTCCAAGATTTATGGGACTTGCCACAGTAATAGGCAAATAAATAACTTACATTGTGATCTCACTTAGCTTATGTATGGACACTTTTTACACTGATTACAAGACACCTAGTCCATATAAAACAAAATTAAATAATTTCTCAATCTTATGTCCCTGAATTTAAATTTCTTTTATTACCATGTTTTCAAAATTAAAACTTCAGAAAAGATGTTTAATGTATAAGGGTAAATATATGTACTGGTGTTAAAAAGGGCTTGATCCACTACTAACCACATGCCATCCAACATTAGATAGGTAAAAAGGTACAAGGGTAACTGGTCTTGTATTATGGAAAAAAATAAAAACTTTACCAATTGATTGTCCTCAGATGTCGAGACTGAGGGTAAGGTAAGAATGTTATTTCAAAAGCTTCAGAACTAACAATTTCACTATGGTATGGCTCTCGAAATTACTATACTTCCAACTAACTGGCAATACAAAATCTGCCAACTAAAACATCTAGTGCCATAAAAACACTGAAATATATACCATGAGACAGTTACTAATAGACGTCTTCCACCTCTGCTCTTAAAAAACATGCTACAGTGGGTGGTCTAATGTTCTGAATATAGTACTGTATCAGCAACTGAGTAGAGATAACTGATCATGCTAAAGCAAAGCTAATAAAAAACTGTACTCTTTCCATGTCCCTTCAGCTTTCGATTACTCATGATAAAGCGTGCTTCCATAAAAAGGAATATGACTGCAAAAGGTAACGTAATGTAAGCAGGGCAAGGACAACTGCAAATAAAAATTAATACCTCTGTGATTCATTCCTTCACCCTTAGTCAAGAGATATTTCCCAGGAGTATCAGTCTTTTTAAAGTGAACTACCATAAGAAATTTCTACAATATCTGCATCACAGTGAATACATATGTAAGAATATACTCATATAACTGAAGATAACCAAGTTGTTTCTTATATAATAACCTTACTTCTAGTGTGCACTCCACAAAAGCAAAGAGGGGTGGGAGCTTTGGCCTGGCATGAGCATGGGAAAGCAGCTTCTTGGCTCCCATCTAGACTACTGGCCAAATTATTTTCTTGAATACTTGCGATCTCTTGAGTATGACCTGAAAGACACAAATTACAACCAAAGTACAAACAGAATCAAAACAGTTGAAATCTAACATCAAGCTATCATAAAGTAGCTACAATGATACTCTTATATCAAAACACTCAATTTACTTTCATAAATTCTTGGAAAAAAAACAGGGAAAACAGTCAGATTCCAAAAACCTGTAATTTTGTTGCTTACTTCCAAATAAGCCTAAATAAATATCTTGCATCTTGTTGCTTAGGAATTAAGACCCATTTGTTCTCAAGTGAAAACTGAGCTAGTTTACTAAAAATAGTAACATTAGGATCATTCCTTCATTCCTTTTACCTTACCTCCTCCCCACACCTCCAAAAGAACATTTTTAATGCAAATGTATTTTTATGCCTCTTATTTTAGTAACTATCTTAAGGGGATCGGCCGCCTAAAAACCCCCAAAAATCTTCAAAAACTTCAATTTGCTGAAAGAATGTGTCCATGAAGCATTATGCTAAAATTTGCCTTATTTCTCTAGTTATGGCCTCAAATGTAACAATAACTATTATTAACAATAACTATATACCCATAAAACACCAGTAGCGCAAATGATTTAGTCTGGTATAGTTTTTGCTATATATGTTACGAAAACTTCCTTTGAAATGAAATGTATAATGTCAATAATATCCTACTTGGCACCTTTTTAGTTATTCCTAGCATGACAAAGCACGCATCATGCCATGACGCCGACTGTGGCCACAGTTGCCTAAAAACTTCCAAGTTAGAAGGTCACGTTTTTCACGCTCGCTAGCCTTGACTGAACTCTGTATTTTCTGCAGTGTTTTTGTTTTTTCACCATGCCTAAAAGGTCCAAGAGTTCACTTCATGCTTCTAGAATGCGGAAAAGCCAAATGGATAAGTCCAGGCGAGAAGTAGAAGAAAGAATTCAAAGAAATTGGTGCCATAGAGGGGAATGGAGCGACGGAGAGAGAAAGAGTTGTCGCCCAGCAAATGGCGCAGGCTGCGATCTCTGCTGACCAGAGACCAACCACATCCACCCCTAAATGTCTCTTTATTCGTTCGTCACTACTAAAGGGCAAAGATATTTTAGAAGAAGAAAGCGGTAGCTCGGAGGCTGATATTATAGACGATCCTGAAAATAAAATGATCATAATAAGTGAAGCAAGACTTGATGAATTACTTGAACCACGAATCCCTAATTGTGAATGTAAAGTAATTCCCAGGATCCACTTGGCAAGGGATGGATTCAAGACACTAATAAAAAATGTAGGCAACTATGATACCCTAGAGTAATACCTTGCAACAAGATCAGACAGGGGGTACCAGGAGCCTAAAATGTATAATAATGTGTCTTAGGCACATAAATAATCAATTAATATTCTTATTTATAATCATTTTGCATTAATTAATACCCAAAAATAAAAATTAAAACCGTAAAATTAATTGTAACACAGTCTTTTACTTTTTTTTTACGTTAACTAAAACTTTGAAGGCCCTTTTACTTTTTTTATGTAACTAAAACTTTAAAGGCCCGTTTCTCAAAACAAGTTTTTCACCTTTAAAATGCATCTCCTCCCTTAGTATTGGACCAATCTAAATGAAATTTTATATACAACATGGGGAAACATGGTAGATTAATAAAATGCCGGGGATTTTTAATATTTTGAGTTGCTGATTTTTGGTCATTTTTTTCTGTCATTTTTCCAGGAAAATTTCATAAAGAAAAAAAATTCATATCTCGAAGAATTGAAAAATCAAAAATCCCTGGCATTTTATTGAAGGTCCATAAGTGTTTTATACGTGGTTCAAATCCCATCCCTTAAAAACTAAAAGCAAAGGAGAAGATGCATTTTGAAAATGGCCATTTTTGGCTGAAAAACACTCTGGCGTCACAAAACCTACGGTCATTGACTAAAAATTTTTTCCCCAGAAGTTCCACATAATGTCCTTAAACAAACCCCCTATATATCAACAACCTGTCATGAAAAAAGTGGGAAACCGGCCGATCCCCTTAAAGATAAAGAAATACAATCTGTGCCAATTTTCTGTCAAGATGGTAATGAGTAAAATCAGCAGCCAACCATTAAACACCTCCAACTGGCTAAACTTTCTCTCTTCAAAGATAAGTAATACACAACCTGTAGTTTGTTGTTTTCAACATTAAGAGCAATAAATTTTTATTAAAAATGCTAATTTCTTTCAAGCTGATACCCTATGACATAAGAGGCCTATTCTTTAACCAACACCCATCCATGTGAAAACACCCCAAAAATTGAATTAATTAAAAAAATATTTTCAACGCTAGGGCATTAACTAAGGCTTTAATTGACAGCATAATTTGTTCCTTTCAAGCTGGTAATCAAGAAAATTTAAAACACTTACTTTTATAAAAAGAATATGCCAAACTAGTAATTTCCTAGTCAATGCTTTAACCAGATTTTTCCAATCAAATCTATGAAAAATGAGACAGTGTTGACCTTCCCACTAGACCTTTTGAAGTGTGCTTTATTTGGAAAAGAAGGACTGGCAGTCCAAATCATTGGTGGAAACAATAATAATAATGATAATACAATAATAATAATAATAATAATAATACGTATTATTGAAAGTGATGGCTGCATTCAGTTTATAGAGTTTTCTCTATTTTTCTAATAACTGACTTTTCTTGGTTACTGCATTGCGCCAATAACTCTCCGATACTTGTCATTTCTGGAGGGGGAAATAGTCGTAGGTTGGGATATAATTTATTTCTGTTGCGTACAGGTTTGTCCGGTAACTGAAATCTGGGGCTCATGGTCCATATAGTTGTTAAATCAGCTACTTGTAGCTTGATTTAACAGCTATACCGATCTGAGAAAACTCTACGAACCATGATCCCCACACTTCAGTTACCGGATGAACCTTGTATGCATCAAAATAAATTATATCCCCAATCTATGACTATTTCCCTCTCCAGAAATGACAAGTATTGAAGTTACTGGCGCAATGCAGTAACCAAGAACAGTCAGTTATTAGAAAAACAGAGAAAACTATATAAACTAAATGCAACCGATGCAGCCATCACTTTCACTAGTACATGTTTGAAAGAGGGTCTACTACCCACATTGATGATGATGATGATGATGATGATAATGATGATGATGTAGGTATAAAACCTTCAA
This sequence comes from Macrobrachium rosenbergii, assembly GCF_040412425.1. Classification (NCBI taxonomy): domain Eukaryota; kingdom Metazoa; phylum Arthropoda; class Malacostraca; order Decapoda; family Palaemonidae; genus Macrobrachium; species Macrobrachium rosenbergii. Next base: position 61,088,996 of record NC_089745.1, on the reverse strand, counting down.
ATAAGTAAAATAGGTAACTTCTGCATCAGCTGCATTTAACACTCACTTACCGATGACATTCTGGAATGTTGTAAAAAATTAACTACATTAGTTACCGGTGACAGATTTATGCCATCCAAAAAAGTAAATTAAAATAAAATACTACTTTTCATGTCAATGTGTCTTGTTTCTGCATATAGATGAATGATAAAAAGTGACACTCAATGGCTAGTGATCAAGTTTACATCTAGTGCGGTGGCCTGCAAGGTAGTGATCTTGATCAGTCTTGTCACAGTTGTGCAAGGGTAAGCATCTGCGTTCATTTCCCACATGAAAAGTGTTATACATATCTGTGTTAGTTGTAATCCGATTTTTCCATTTTTTAATATTTATTCTTTAATCACAGCAGATATCAACGATTATGTAGAAGTAAGTACGAAAGGCAAAAGCCCTGAAAGTGAGTGTAATCTCAAGGGAAGGTGATGAGGCTCATGGTGGGGTGAATGTAGTTACCTCAACCACAGCGAGTGAACAATACATCATGTCACTTACTGAATTTCAGAAACAAATTCTGACCCCAAGAGACCTTGTTTGAGGATGAAACAAACTGAAACAAGTGAAGATCAACTGGAAGAGTCTGAAGATGAGCTTGTAACAGATGACCCTCAGAATATGCTGAAGAAAATTCATGTGTGTAAATGAAGGATGTGCTTTAACCATGGCCTGAAGAGAGGGAAGGGAAGTGAAAGTGAGGATGAGGTGATGCTGATGATGATGTTATTACTGTGATGATGATGATGATACAGGTATTTATGCAAAATGCATGGTTTATCTGTGGCAATGCATAAGCATGGGTGTGTGTGTGTATGTGTGCACTACGGGGAGCGAAAGGGAAACAAAGTAATGCTCATGTTGGATGAGGAGCCTGAGTGGTCATGTGACCCAACATCCCCATTGTCCATCCCAGGATGTCTGTGCCCATTCCAACCAACTCCCTTGGCTTTCTCCATCTGTTTCTAATCCCTAAGTTTGAGAATTCTGCAAAAGAAACAAATATGTATGCACACTTCTGCAGGGTGCAGTTGAGGATGGGAACCAAGTATTCTTGTCATGGGTGCAATATTGCTGGTATTACTCACTATCTGAGGTTTTGAACATTCATGGGGATTTACTGTTTACCTCAGGAACAGGACTACTGGTCCCAAGGTTCCTGTGACCCTCCCATTCCCCAACAAATTATAGAACAGAATATAGAACTTAGGCCAAAGGCCAAGAGCTGGGACCTATGAAGTCACTCTGTTCTCAAAGGGAAATTAACGGTAAGAAGGTTTGAAAGGTGTAACAAGAGGAAAACCTCAAAGTTGCACTAAGAAAGAATTGTTTGAGAGGGTGAAAAGTCAGATGGAAGAAAGAGAATATGAACAGAGGGCCCAACAGATTATTACAGTTAATCGAAATCAGCAGATTGGCAAATATCTCTACTTTTTCACTAGAGGCAGTGCCAAAGGAAAACAGGGATATGCTCGAGCTGGAGTATATGCAGGAAACATGCAGCAGACTATATATAGTATCAGTGCAAAATCTTTCCTTTGACAAGGACATGCTTCCCTACAAAGGAAAATTATCCAAAATGGTTTATAACCCCCAAAAACCTGACAAGTATAGTATTATAACTGAAAGTGGATATGTCCTGGAAGACTTTTATATTTCTCATGGCATAATACCGTGTTTGGGCTTTTGGCACCATATATGAATAAATGGTACCATGTCTTTATGGATAATTTTTATAATTATGTTGCCGTCTGAGGAACTTTTGGAGCATGGCATCCACACTAATAACACTTTGACGCTGACAAGAGTAGCCCTGAAGCCACTGCAAGCACTTTCGCATTCAAAAATGCCTTGGAACACACTGGACAGTGCTGCAAAGAGATTATCTTCGTGATCTGTTGGCAGGACAATCACATCATCAGTATGATCACCAATGCTGATGGTGTGTCAGCTGAGGAGGAACTTCACCTTAAAAGAGTATGGAAAAAAATGAATGTCAACACTGCAATCAACTACCTTGCAATGCCCATATGTGGTGTGACATTACATAAAGAGTATATGAGAGGTGCTGATAGATTTGATCAGAAGACCAAGTACTACAGCTTCACCCGGAAGAGTCATGTGGACAAATTAGCTGTTCTTGTATCTGGTTCAGGCGTTGCTGCAGAACGCACATGTACTTTACCTGAAATATAACACAGATGCCCAGAAAGTGACTATACTGTAATTCAACAAGTTGGTATGGGATGCACTCCTCTAACTTTACATCAATGAATGGCCTGCTAGTGGCAATGACTTCCCTTGTACTTCTTCTATGCCTACAGATAAGCAGGGTTGCTTTTGCCCTCCTGCCCAACATGGCTGCCCTGCAGCACCTTCTGTTGGGGCTGTGGACCCTGAAGACCTTGTTGTTTTGAAGGGTGATGATGATAATGATGATGCTGATCTCAAGCAGGAAACACCATCACCCAAGAAGAAGCCAAAGATCCTGGATCCTTCTGGACATCTAAAGAAGACCATCACTATGCCAATGACGCATACTCTTAACATTTGGACATAAGAATGGTAAGAGTACTTGTCAATGAAGTCGAAGGTAGTTGTTGTAAAGTACTTGTCAGTGAAGTTGAAGGTAGTTGTTGTTGATTGGATATTAAACAATATTTGTAGCATATTTTTTAAAAATATAAATGTGTATGTATAAAACACACACACACACATATATATATATATATATATATATATATATTATATATATACATAATCTTGGACTTCGAACTTAATCCGTTCCAGAAGGCTCGTCAAAGCGCAATTTGTTTGAAACATGAAACAAATTTTCCCATAAGAAATAAAGGGAATAAGGATAATTCATTCCAGCCCACCCAAAACGTCCCCACTTCTAAATTTTTTCCTATTATTAATGTGTTCAAAAGTTAAATTAAGAGTGTAAAGTAATAAAACAGTATGTTATACGGAGTAAAATTTTCAAAAAAATTTTGTTTCTGGGTACAAGCTAAAAACGCAATTTACAAACTGTTTAGTGAGAATGGCGTGCAGCTGGGTGGGATTGAGGGAGGAGAGACGGGATCCTCTTGATGAAACTGAAATGGTCGCAGTAGGCTAAGGTTGATAAAATAAATTTTATTCACATTCTTCAAGGATTATCAAAGGAATCGATAGTGAGTGTGTGTGTGTGTCCGATTGTGTGTTTGTGTGCTTGTAGAGAGAGAGAGAGAGAGAGAGAGAGAGAGAGAGAGAGAGAGAGAGAGAGAGAGAGAGAGAGAGAGAGAGAGAGAGTGTGTGTGTGTGTGTGTGTGTATGATTGTCGACTTGTTTACACTTGGATCTCAAGCGCACGAAGGAGATTAATTATGCCACAACATATCAACTTACCATTGGCAAACAGTAGAATTTATAATTATAATCCAATAAACAAGAGGATTTTGCAAACAAATATGTAATAAGTAAAGAGTGCAAGTAAGGAAAGGAAAGAGAGATCAAATAACTTTTCACAAGTTAGTCATTTAAACAAACAATCCAAGGCACATAAAACTGGCAAAATGTAGTGAAAGAAGAGCCCGGCCCAAGGTGGGAAGTCAGTGGGAAGCGGACCCCCGTCTCCCACCCAATAACCCACAACCATCGCCTCCCTCTCCTCTCTACCGTCTCACAGCGCAGTCCCGAACACTCGTTCAAGTTAGGACTCGATTTTTTATTGCTAATATACTGCATTTGATTGTTTTTATATTGTATCATTCTTAAATTTATTGTGAAATTCCCATCTTTTATTTTTTTTATGTGAATTTTTATTGCTTTTACATGCATACATTAATGCTTTTAATGTCTCTTCTCCTTCTCTCCTCAAGTAAGACTCTCTTTCGATTTTTTATTGTTACTGTATTGCATTTGATTATTTTTATATTGTATCATTATGTTAAATTTACTGTATTGAGAAATTCCCTTTTATTTTTTTTATGTGAATTTTTACTGCTTTTATGTACGTACAGTAATGTTTTTTCTGTCTCTTCTCCTTCTCTCCTCACAGTATAAACGCTCCCTCCCTCTGTCTCAAGTCAGCTGTGCGTCATCGTGGTGGCATATGATTTTGTTCATCTTTTATGTTACATTTTATTGTGAAATGCTTTATTCTTTTATTTATTTTGTTGAATATGGTTATCATTAAACTATATATTGTGCTTGCGCTTTATGTTTATAACTGTAAAGGAAAATACATGCTAATACAGTTTTTCTCGTAGGACACAGTAGGCTGTCAAGTACAAGTATAAACAAGACAATTGGTCGGGTTGAAGTACAAACATTTGTTCGATAAACGAAACAAAATTTCTTAGAACATTTCTGTTGAAGAACGGGATGTTCAACAAAGGAAATGTTCTACAGACGAGGTACCACTGTGTGTGTGTGTGTGTGTGTATATATATATATATGAATATATATATATATATATATATATATATATATATATATATATATATATATATATATATATATATATATATATATATATATATATATATATATATAGAGAGAGAGAGAGAGAGAGATAGATAGATACATATATATATAATACATATATATATATACTATACATATACATATATCACATATTACCACAGGTGAAAAATAAGAGGCGGGGTGTAGGTCCTGACCGGTTTCGACTTTATTTCCAAGCCATTGATGAAGGACTGATACAGAGTATAAGAAGTCACAAGTATATATATACTACAGGAACAGTACTAACGAACATACACAACTGTTAGAGAACTACATATCCGCCCACCGGCCGGTGTCGTGGTAGGAGGGGCCTTCAAAACTCATTTGACTAAAAATCACAATATACTCTCAAGGGACAATACTGATAACCATACCGACCATGGGTGACCTCAGATCCACACCTGACAGGTGTCAGGGAGGCGAA